>NW_027070211.1:0-125113 GCF_002906115.3 Quercus suber
TTTTTTTTTTTTTTTTTCCTTTTTCTTTCTTCCTTCTTCACATCTGGGTAACTTTTTCTTTTCTTTGTTTCTTTGGAGCTGCTACTTTTTTTTTCTTTTTTTTT
Organism: Quercus suber; assembly: GCF_002906115.3. Classification (NCBI taxonomy): domain Eukaryota; kingdom Viridiplantae; phylum Streptophyta; class Magnoliopsida; order Fagales; family Fagaceae; genus Quercus; species Quercus suber. Next base: position 105 of record NW_027070211.1, read on the forward strand.
TCTTCAATATCTCAAGCACACTGGTTTGTCAATAAATCTATTTTTTTTTGTTATTTTATGTTCAGTTAGTAAGAAAATGGAGGAGATGCTGAAAATTTTGAATGAAGTGGATATTCTAGCAATATTTGATTTTGAATTTTTTGGATCTGTGCTTGAGTTTGTGCTATTGTGTTGTTGATATTGTGATTATGTTTAAATGGGCTTGTGTTCTTATATTTTGGAGCACGTTGTGTGTGATTTTGAATTTTTTGGGTGTGTTTGTATTGTGAGTATGTTGTGTTTGATTTTTAATTTTCTGGGTTTGTGTTTGATTTTGAATTTTTTGAGTTTGTTATTAATTTTGAATTTTTTTTATTTGAATTTTGAATTTTCTGGGGAAAAAAAACCCAGAATTAAAAAAAAAACCCTATAGCCGTGTTTTAAACGTAGCTCAAAGCGAGTCTATAGCCGTGTTTTTGAAAAACGCGGCTATAGGTCTGACCTTTAGCTGCGTTTTTCTATAGGCCAAATTCATCTTACAGGGTTAAAAAACGCGGCTTTAGGTATTACCTTTAGCCGTTTTTTTGGCCAAATTCATCTTACAGGGTTAAAAAATGCGGCTTTAGGTATGTCCTTTAGCCGCGTTTTTGAAAAACGTGGCCATAGACCTATTGCTGCGCTGTTTAGGCCGTGTTTGTAAACGCGGCTATAGGAAACGTGGCTCTATCCTATAGTCGCGTTTTTTAGGTTTATATGCATTTTTTAAACGTGGCTATAGACGCCTTTTTTTGTAGTGGTCACTCCACAAATATAAGTGCTTGTGGAATGTAGAGGGTAAGGGTTGAGGTTTAAGTTTATAGGAGGAAGTTTTATATACATATACACTTAGATTAAGCTAGAGTAGAATTTTTATCTTGTATATAAAAAGAAGTTTAGGAGACATGTTCCATCACTTTAGGTTTTTAGCGTTACTTTGTTGTATTTAAATAGCTGAAGTTATTTTCAATAAAATATATCAGAAAAGTTTAATAAAATTGGATCCTAATTGGTTTCCAAAGGTCAAAATTTCCTCAATCAAATCTAAAAGGTTCACAAATGTCCAGATTTCCTCAGTCAAATCCATACTTTATCCTTTTGTTATCTTTTGTTCATATTACATATCAAGTGTTTCATTATAAACAACCAAAATTCTATCTCCGTTTCTTTAATTATTTCTATTTTCTCTCCCCAAAAATTTGTGTACGTATTAGTGCAGTAATGTTGTTAGTTAAGGTTAAAGTCTAACATTGAATAACAATAATAAGAATAAGTAATTTATATAATATTGTTGGATCCATTACATAGACTAAATCATTATTGACAATCAATTTTGGTAACGACACTTATAGCTTTAGTAATACATTTTGTTTTGCTCATCTATTTGTCTACTGGGGGATCTTGTTATGCTGCAACTCCTAAAATAAATTGTTTTATGGAAGTGCATATTATAATCCTGTTACAAGTAATTATTAATGATATGTTGGTCTAATGTGAGAGGGACGGGACTCCGAATTTGAAACCATTCACCAAAGAGCAAATCCGTTCACATGCACATTGGAAGGATCATTTATGTCTAAACAAATGGAATACATGAAATTAAGTATTAATGATATGAAAAACTATCAAGCTTGTTTTTGTTTCCTCGGTGTGGGGCAGGTGCAGATAAATTTCTTATGTATTTCTCAATTTTGATGCTCCAAAATCAATAAGGATTCTTATTGTTGAATCTAATTTACAAAATTTTACCATTTGGTGTTTTCAGCTTGTAACAAATGACAGGTTTAAAAGTATTGAACACAGAGTATTGGAAAACCAGGTAGGTCCAAGAGTATCTGTGGCGTGCCTTTTTTGCACAGGTCTTCAGCCATCCCCAAAACCTTACGGGCCCATCAAGGATTTATTGTCAGAAGACAATCCTCTAAAGTACAGGGAAACCACAGTGAAAGACTATTGTAACTACTTCAATGAAAAAGGCTTTGGTGGAACTTCTGCCTTGCCACATTTCTGGCTTTGAAATAAGATAATAAAGATGAAGACAATAAAGCTTAAGTGTTAGCTAGAGTGACACTTAAGCCTTTTTAACACTTTCGGTTTGTTATAATGTAACACACTTTTTGCTTAATAACATATTGTCCGCATGGTTGTGAAGCTTGAATAGAAGCATACAAGAATAATATTGTTTATGTGGGATGTTTGAAGGCTTAATCAAAATCTGTGCCATTCTATAACATGGTTTTAAAAATCGGACCGGACCAATTGGTCCAATCGGTTCAAGTAAGAACTGAGTACTAGTTTGGTTCAATAAAAATGTCCAAAACCAATAAAAAAATCGGTAAAGTTTGGGAACCCAAGGCAAATCTGGTTTTGCCCTCGGTCTCGTTTTTAAAACTATGTTCTATACCCTCTTCTTGTCTTGAGGCCATGACGACAATTTTTTGATGGTGAATTGGTGCATATATTGCTAAAAGAATTTACTTTCCATCCTATTCTACTATGTTATTGGGAAATTCTAGAAAATTAAAGTGAAACACACACACACACACACACTTTGACCTCCACAGTGTGGCATTTGATAGGCCAAAAATGTATTGACCCCTTATTATAAATTAACCAATTAATTAACCAAATGAATTAATTAGTTTCAATTATATGCAATGAGCGTGGTAGCACAAACAAATCACCAATTAAACTAAGTATGTAGTGGAAAATGAATTGACACGGTGATTTGTTTATGAATGGGGAAAACCTACACGGCAGAAACCCCATCAAGTGATTTTAAGGTCACCACTCCCAAGAATCCACTATTATCAAAACAAGCGGTTATAAGTAAAGGAATCCTAGTACCTTATACCAACCTACAGTTAAACCCTTACCCCAATACCCAATTGGACTTGTTCTGTAATGACAATTTCTCCTTTTGATACATGGCTCCCAGTATGTCACTAACCAATTTGCGTGGATCATAGTACGCATCTTCAATCACCAACTAGAGAAGGATGTTAGCTGTAAAGTTCTTCAATTCATCACTCGATGAAGATTACGAAACTCCTTGGTCACAAAATCCTATAGTGTATAAACACAGCTTCACAAGAAAGATGAACTAGGGCAAATTCTGTCTCCGGTCATAATTTGCTTGAACAAAACTTTACTTAACACTTGTGCAACTTGTGTCTCCTTTGATGGCCCTTAAAATAATCATTATATATGTCTAGGGTTGTGAGAAAAGAAATCCCAAACATATAATCATGGATTGGATGAAAAATAGACTCGAAAATCTGAGTTTCATAAATCTCGATAGATACCCTATCTGTCAAGTTGCTATCGAGCCATGGGATTCAGACAACTCTAAGTCTCGATATATGCTAGTTGTTGAGCTAGCTGTCGAGATTTAATGAACAACACTTGTCACACTTGAATCTTGGACAAACTTGCATGACTTTAACACTTGAACTTGAAACAAGGTTTTTTGAAGCATTAAACACATCCTAGATCTACCCACTTACAAGTAAAGTGTGTTTTGTCAAAAGATTAGCCAATTACATAAAATAGTGACATATGTTCCTAACATGTGAATCACATATATCCTAACAATCTCCCCCTTTGGCAATCTATGACAAAACCTCAACAAATAAATGAACATATGAGAGAAGTCATAAATTACTCAACTCATACTCACTTGTTGAATACAATAAGATCTATCCTAACACAAACTCTTGGAAAATTTTGCAAGAAGAGAATTCATGGTAAGAAGACTTTGACAACCTGTATTTATGAAACACTTTAAACAAAACTCATCAAGGAATCTTAGTGTGAAACACAAATAATAGATTGTATACAAGATATAAGAAGCATGGTGCATAAAGAGAGAAAAGAAACAACACATGTAAGGGTAGGTGAAAAACATACATCAATATATAAAGAATATAAGTACAATGTATGTCAAAATGGTCACAAGACCCATCTACAAGAACAATGTATCTAAAAAAAGGAAAGAAAAGAAAAAGATACATAAAATCCTCACTACATCCCTCAAAATCAACACTCCCCCTAACAAAAATCTCCTCTACTAACTCTCCCTCTAACTATGACTACTCTCATATTAAAAACTATTCCCCCTTTTTGTCACGAGTGACAAAGGGTAAGAGTGTCAAGTAGACATCTCATCAGCACGGGAAGAGCTAGCAGCTCCATCATCCTCATCATTAGAAGTAGTAGCATCATCATCATCATCCTTATCCTCAGAAGCCTCTGGAGTAGGTGGAGGAGAAGAAACGAAGCCACCTATGACCACTTGGCATTGTGCAATATGACCAACACGGGTGTTCACCTGACACAACTTATCACTGAGAGTGTCAAGGTGAGCATCTATGCGCTGAAACTGCGCCATGATGTCCTTGAGAGTCACACCGCTAGTAGAAGAAGAGGGAGCGACTGTGGATGGAGTCGAAGGAGTGGGAGGAGCTATTGACCCAAACTGCCTCTATTGAAATTGTGCCTCGTTTCGTTTAATAGTAGCGGCATCTATAGCAACTTGAGAGTCACACCGCTCGTAGGTAGAAGAAGAGGGAGCGGATGTGGATGGAGTCGAAGGAGTGGGAGGAGTTGCTGACCCAAACCGCCTCTACCAAAACTGTGCCTCACTCCGTTTAACGATAGCGGCATCTATAGCACCCATAACAGAGAAGTGGTCGGACACGTGAAAGGGAACAAAAAAATGGTGTAAGATCCTCGTGATAGTCGAAGGGAAGATGCGCTTATCACGGGCTGTCGAATCCTTATACACATCTATGATAGAAAGAATGAGAAGAGAGGGAAAATCTATACTAAGATGCTCTAAAAGAGATAGCAAAAACCGAGCACGAGGCTCTGTAATAGAGTTATAATAAGATAAGGGATGAAGAACAAAGGTCATGACCATGTTCAGAAATTGAGAGCCTTGATAAGTGTAATTTTTACATGATTTTTATTATCCTCTAATTTATTAAAATTGTTAGTTTTCCTTTATTTCTTTTAATCTAATTTGATTTTTTTTATTTATATTTATCGATTCATTTGTGCTTTGAAGGATTGAGAAGATTTCAGATTAATCCACATTTTGTGGATGTAAATTGATTGACTTGAAGGCCCAATTAAATTTAAGTCCAATTCGGATTAGGATTCCAGCCTGCACATTAGTTAGTATTTTTGGTATAACTTTCGGCTCAGATGTCCAATCGAGATGATTCAAGGTGGGCTGGAAATTTAACTTAAATGGCTAAAACTTTGTAGTTCACCAAGAGCCCGAATTCTGACGTTAAATGGGCCAAAATCGTCGGTTAAGTGAAGCTTAAAAATATGGGATTTTCTTCAAACGAGAACTCAACTTGTAATAGAATTCCTTGACCTATTTAAAGGCTCTTTAGGGCAAATTCAAGGGGGGCCATATTGAAGAATATTTTTTGGGAGTCTTTCTGAGGAGGAGGATCTGAAGACAAAGGCAAGAGTTTCATGTTGATTAACCAATTCAAATGAAAAACATAAGTTTTATTTGTTTTCTTTTCAATTTTATTTTGAAATAAATTTTATTTTCTAGAGCGTTGATGTAGTCTAGCAATGAACACACAATTTATATTCTGAGTTATTTTATTTTTAATATTTTCATGATTGAGTGTTTAATTCTTATTCTTAATGCTTACTATCTTTTTTATGGATTCTTGTTTGATCAATTAAATTAAAATGAGACTGAGAGGTGATTTGTTATTTTAGTTCTAGAATTAAACACCATTAGTTGAGCGAAAGTAGAAATGCTTTACCGTGATTAGTGTGATTTTTCAGAAAATTTAAAGTATGTAATGAGTCTCTAGTTAATTAAATTTGCATAGAGATATGGAATTGTTAGCTGAAGATATTTTTGATATTATTCCAGAGAAGATATTGAATAGTTAAGGAATTTTTAATCATCAACGGGAGATTATTAGAATTTAATAATTAGGAAGAATAAATTGTGTGGGATTTGTTAGGTGAAATCAACTGCTCTAGATCCATTCTTATCATATTTTTACACTTTTAGATTTTTACGCTTTGTTAATTTCTTTTATTCGTAGATTTATTTTTATTAAATAGTTTAATTTAATTTAGATAGTAGAAAGTTCCATTTATTTTTGATTTTCCAAATAGTAATTTATTTAGTGAGTTTTGGTATTCAATAACATAGTTAATCCTTGTGGGTTCTACATTCGTTTTCTAAAAAAAGCACTTTATTACTTGTTACGATTCTGTGTGCTTGTAGATTATTTTATGCAAACAAGCCTTTAGTAAAGCTTGAACAGTAAGTGAATTGACGCTCACCCCAATCAGAAGCGTGCTCACAAAAAGAAGAAATAAGCTCGTCTTTGGACACAGTCCTCAGACGGTCACAACCGAGGTAGTTAGGATGCTTTACCCTCAGAACACGGAGCACATTGGATACAATATCCGGTGTGACAACAATGCGCGTACCTTGAACGCGAGTAACAAAAAGAGGTATTGAAAAATCAAATCCATGTATGTTGGAGTAAAACTCCTGGATCAGCATGGATGGACAAGTGACCGGGACGTCACATAGTGACTCCCATTCCCTACTGTGGATGACAGTGGGAAGGTCAATATCGGAGAAGTTTGACAAGATGACTTGGCGTTCAGAATGAATGCCTCGTCGGGAAAAGTTCTCAAAGAAGTCCGATTTTGCTTTCTCATCACAGAACCGGACATGAGATGGTGTAGGATCAGAAGAGGTGGATGTCCTAGAACGAAGAGGGTTCCGAGACGGAGTAGATTTGTGTTTGGTTGCCATAGAAGCAGACTAACGCAAACAGAAGAGAGAGAGAGAGAGAGGGAGAAAGAGACAATCAGAAAAGTCCAAAGTAGTAGAAATATAGTGAATAGAAAGAACGTATGTATGGGAATGCATGAACATGTGACATGCAAAGGTAATTGCATCATGGGCTCAGCCCAATCTAATCCTACTAGCATTCAATCAGTTGCACATATATAACACACATCTAAATGCATGAAAATATAGTTGTAATGCAAATGAAATGCAATGCATGAAGTTTTTAAGATAAAATTTTAAAAACCCATCCCAATAAATATGCAAAAATCTCATCAATTTGAAAAATCCCAAACATTTTCCAAAAATCCCAATTTTTAGATCAAAAGACATGAGAATGCATGAAAATGATGGATTAAGACACTTACCAAGTGAAGAAAACTTGATTAAGACCAAAAAATCCTTGAGGAAGAGATTGGGAGAGAGAGAGAGAGAGAGAGAGAGAGAGAGAGAGGTTTTGGGAGGTGAGAAGTCTAGAGAGATCAAGAGAGATCGAGCGAAGTGAGAGCCGAATCGCGTTGACCCTTTATATACAAGCTCAGTAATTCTCGACAGATCGAGAGGTCTCGAGCTTTAAAGGGTTCAACAGATGAAGCTATTGAGTAGATCTCCAAGGCAAAAAGAAGCTTGATGGATCGATGAGCTATCGAGAAGCTATTGAAGGGACATAAACTTTCTCGATAGATTGACCTAGCTATCGAGAGGTGTCGAGATTGCGATAAAAAGTAGCTGAAGAGCTCAATAGATAAGCTAGGTATCGAGAGATGTCGAGGAGCTGTCGAGATTGCATAAAAATAGTTTTTCAAACAAGAGAAAAACACGGACATGAATGCAATCAAATATGCAACTCAACTAAGGATCCAAACAACATTTTAATCTCTTAAAAACATCTCTCAATCAAGAAAAATGTAAGCACATAGATCCTAAAACACACACACAAACTAAACAAGTCTAACCAATTTTATATTTCAAAAACAAGTTAAGACAATTTAGTAAGCATACATTAACACATGTAAACCTTGTGATGGCCAAATCACATTGTACTTGCACATGTATCAAGAGTAGCAAAGAATATTGCGTGTTATGTGTAAAAAACATTACAAAATTGCATAAGTGTATACATGCTATGATGATTTGGGATATGAGAAAATCATTTTAACTCACACACAATCATAACTGTTTTATGAGACTATCACCTTCGAGGTACACCCTATAACTCCCACATCTCCTAGAATACACGCTTGCAATCATATATAAAGCATTTTTATTCTTTTTATTTTATTTTATTTTATTTTCTTTGCATATTTTTCTTTCTGAGCAAATCATGCATGGGCATATAAGATAAAGAAAAGAAATACCCAATGATGTTAAGCATTTGACATTGCACTTTTACTATGCCGAAGCATACAGATGTCATTGACATTGCACTTTTGCTATGCCAAAGCATATAGATGTCATTTCATGATTGGTGGGCAACATTGGTGAGATGTTTATTTATGCCTTTCTCTTAGGATTTTGTAGTCTTTTCCGTCAAAAAGAGTGATACAAGTGTTAAGTATAAGAGATCACTTAGTCTTACTCATCACAGACACGAGCCACAAAGCTCACTTGTTTAGTTGTGCATGGAGATGCTTATCTAAGTTACAAGAGATACAAAGTTTAGAAAACTTTGTTTCAATGGCCATCAAAGGTACACAAGTACCAATGCACACAAACACACACATTCAATTTTTCAAATTTTTTTTTTATTTTCAATTTTTATATAAAAAACAAAACAAAGCAAAACTGAAAACAAAACCAAACAAAAACATGTTAAACAAAACAAAGCAAAGCATAAAACTAGATGCAAATGCATGAGGAGGAAGGAGGAGAGGAAGAGATCAATCCATGGAGATGACACCAATGTTTTGACGAAGGAATTCAAACTGTTTGCTGTTAAAAGGTTTGGTAAATAAATCAGTTTTTTGATCATTAGTGTGAATAAACTCAAGAGTAAGAGTACCATCTTCGACAAGCTCCCTAATGAAGTGAGTTGAATCTCTATGTGTTTAGTTCGAGAATGTTGAACCGAATTCTTAGAGATATTAATGGCACTGGTATTGTCACAGTAGATGGTAAGATGCTCTTGACAAATACCATAATTATAGAAGAGTTTTTGCTTCCATAGGAGTTGTGTGCAACAGCTACCGGCAGCAATGTACTCAGCTTCTGCAGTGGATAATGAGATGGAATTCTACTTTTTACTCATCTAGGAGACAAGATTATTACCCACATAGAAAAACCCCCCTGAAGTACTCTTTCTATCATCAGCATTCCCAACCCAATCAGCGTTCGAATACCCAGCTAAGACATCATTTGTGTCTTTGCTGTACCACACACCAAACTCGGTAGTGGTTTTGAGATACTTTATGATTCTTTTCAAAGAAATCATATGAGACTCTTTGGGATTAGCCTGATATCTAGCACAAACGCCTACATTGTAACTAATGTCAGGTCTACTAGCAGTAAGGTAAAGAAGACTACCAATCATGCTTCTATATAGAGATGAATCTACACTTTTACCTAACAAGTTAATAGTGAGTTTAACATTTGGACTCATAGGGGTTCTAATAGAACTAGTAGATTTCAAACCAAACTTTTTCACAAGATTCTTAGCATGTTTAGATTGTGATAGGAATATACCTGAATCTTGTTGACGAATTTGCAATCCAAGGAAGTGAGTCAGTTCTCTAATCATGCTCATCTCGAACTCAGCTTGAATGAGTTTTGAGAAGTTATGAGTAAGCTCATCCTCAGTTGACCCAAAGATGATATCATCAACATAGATGATAGGCCACAATCTGAATGACCTCTTGTGATTAAACCAATTAATTACTTAGCCAAGTTATTAATTAATCAATTTATCATGCAATTGCGTGGAAGCATAAAAAAATCACCCAAAACTAAATATGCAGCGGAAATTAAAAAGACACGGTGATTTATTTACGAATGGGGAAAAACCTCGCGGCAAAAACCCCATCGGGTGATTTTCAGGTCACCACTCCTGAAACTCCACTATTATCAAATCAAGCGGTTACAACTAAAGGAATCCCAAGTACCTTACCAATTTACAGTTGAACCCTTACCCCAATACCCAATTGGATTTGATCTATGGTGACAGTTCTCCCTTTTGATGCACGGCTCCCAAGTACATGACTAACCAATTTGATGCGCGAATCCCAGTACGCGGCTTACTCTTTTGCACGAATCCCAGTACGTGACTAACTCCACAGCAACCCTTTGATTGTTGTAGTTGATTTGCGGTAGCTTCACATAGAAACACCAATAAGATCTTCAATATTGATGCAAGAGACTTTGCTTGGTTATAGAACCCAAAGGCGTACAAGAAACGCAGTAAGAACTATTTCTTCTGTAGGAAGAGGCTAGGGTTTCAAAAAGAAAACCTTATGGAGCTCTTTAGGGTTTGGTTTTTCTTTTTCCCACCTCCTTTAAATAGGAGCTTTAATGGGCTCTCCTATTCCAAATAGGTTTACACAAACCTTAGGCTTTCCTAGTCCAATAAGGATTATACAAACCCTTAAACAAATAGCCTTTTAGATTAAAAACGTTGTGGCTATAATCTGAAAACCCGTAAGCTCGATCGATCGAGACAGCTATCAAGCTTTAATGAATCTCGACAGGTCGAGATTCTATCGAGCAGGTATTGAGACTTGCAAATTTTACTTTTCTTAAGCAGTTCTTAAGTAGTCTTCATGTCTTCAATTTAACCACTTATAATGATCATCTTAAACCTATTTAGATTTACCCAAATACAAGTAAAGTGCGTTTTGTCAAATGATATGCCAATTACATAAAAATATGTCACCAACAATCTCCCCCTTTGGCAATCTGTGACAAAATCACAAGAGTACATTGAATGTCCTAGAATACATTCTACTCAAGATTACAGAATAAATAAGCCTAGTCTAAAAGATCTAAACTATGGAAGTTGCTGCAAGAAGAAGGTTCGGAATCTTGACTTGGCTTTAACTTGTCTTTCCTGAAAGGCACTAAACAAAACACATCAAGGTACCATGTGGAAAATAATGACAAGTTAAACAAGAAACATGTGTATAAAGAGAGAAAAGAAACAACACATGTGAGATAAAGAGTGAAACACATACATCATCATCAAATATAGAAACAACACATGATGTATGTAAATGGTTACAAAACCAAAAGATACACAACACAAAATATATGTCAATATCAATGTGTATCAAACTAACTCTTCCCTTTAGTTACATCAAAAAAATTCTTCCCTTTAACATGAAGTTCTCCCCCTAAGTCTATTACTCCCCCTGAGGAATGACATTCAATTCTCAAATTTCTCCCCCTTTTTGATACGATTGTCAAAGGGCATAAAAAGCCAAAAGACATGACAGGAGATAAATAGAAAACTGACAAAGAAGGAAACAAGGAGAACAAGGAACCATAGACCTACAAGAAAAAGAAAAACAAGATGCTATGGTCACAAAAAAAACGCAAACATCAAAAAAAAAATGAAGGCAAAGACACAAGAATAGAAGCTCGATCGATTGACTAGGTGTCGAGAAGCTATCGAGAGGTCAAAAACTTTCTCGATCGATCCACCAGGTGTCGAGATTATGATAAGAAAAGGCTTGAGAAGCTCAACAGATAACCAGGTATCGAGGAGGTGTCGAGCCAGGTTTAAAATGCAGTTTTTCGAGAATCGAAAAATACAGACATGAATGCAATCCAACAAACACCTTAACCATTGATCCAATCAATATATAAAGCTCTCAAAATCATCTTTCAACAAAGAATTGAGCACATGGATCCTCAAAAACACACACACACACACACTAAACAAGTCTAACCAATTTTATTTTTCAAAAACAAGTCAAGACAGTTTAGTGAGCATACATTAGCACATGTAAACACTTGTGATGGCCAAATCACATTGTACCTGCACATGTATCAAAAGTAGCAAAGAATATTGCGTGTTGTGTGTGAAAAATATCGCAAGATTACATATGTGAATACATGCTATGACGATCTGAGATATGAGAAAATAACTTTAACTCACACACAATCATAACTGTTTGATGGGGAGTATCACCTTCGAGGTACATCCTATAACTCCCACATCTCCTAGAATACACGCTTGCAACCATATTTAAAGCATTTTTGATCTTTTTGCTTTTTATTTTCTTTGTATATTTTCTTTTATTTTTAGTATATCATACATGGGCATAAAAAGAGAGAAAAGAAATACCCAAGATGTTAAGTATTTGACATCGCACTTTTACTATGCTGAAGCATATGAATGTCTTTGATATTGTACTTTTGCTATGTTGAAGCATACATGTGTCATATAATGATTGGCGGGCAACAGTGGTGAGATGGTTATTTATGCCTTTCTCTTTGGATTTTCTAGTCCTACCCATCAAAAAGAGTGATACGAGTGTTAAGTTTAAGAGATAATTTAATCTTACTCATCACAAACAAGAGCCACAAAGCTCACTTGCTTAGTTGTGTATAGAGATGCTCATCTAAGTTACAAGAGATATAAAGTTTAGAAATTTTGTTTCAATGGCCATCCAAGTTACACAAGTACCAAAGTACACAAAACACACACTGTTTTTGTATTTTTTTGATTTTTCAATTTTTTTTATAAATTTTATATGAAAAACAAAAATAAGCAAAACTGAAAAATAACCAAACAAAAACATGTTAAATAAAGCAAAGCAATGCATAAAACTAGATGCAAATGCATGAAAGCATGATTCCAAAAACAAATAAGAAATGAAGAAAGAAAGTCTAACTTTAGATAGAAAGAAATGGAGCAGAGGACAAACAAAAAAGACAATTAAGTCTTAGGATCCTTTATCACCCACACAGCACAGTTTTTGGCCGTGAAGATGAAAATGCACGTGTCCTAGTATGACTACTATAGGACATAGAGGAATTAGAATTCTCCTGAAATTGAGTCAAAAAGCTCAAAACTTTTAATAACTCACCAAGAATAGGTACAGAGCCTTTAGACAAAGGATGAGACCTATTGGACACTCGCTTATGAGGAAACAACTTGAAACAATTAGGGCGAGTGTGACCAGAATCACCACAATGGTGACAAACATGAGTAGTTTTAGAGTTACTCGGCTTCCTAGAAGGAGGTCTAACCTTAGAGGTTGACAACCTAGGACAATTTGGCCTAATATGACCAACAATATGACAATGATGACAATTGGGGACAAATTCAGAATTTTTATTCAACATAGGAGGAGTTTTAGATATAGGTTTAGAAACTTCAGCGTTAACATCAGAATTTTTACCATTGTCTATCCTAGGAATATTAGCCTTCAACTCTTCATTATTTCTTTTAAATGGGGGAACATAAAAATCTTTTTCTTTTGAGTTAGGCTCAACAACAAGTTTGGCACTAGTTAAATTTTCAACTTCAGTTTTAAATTCTACTAGTTGCTCTTCCAAACTTTTAATTTTGTCCACCTGAGATGAAATTTGATTTTTAAAATTCTCATTCAAATTATTGGCTTCATCCAATTTTGCAATCAAATCATCTTTTTCAAGCTTGACCTTTTTAAAATTAACTTTTAATTTTGTAGAAGATTCAAGAGATTTCATACAAAAATTATAAAGCTTGCAATAGGCATCTTGAATATCATCATCATCATTCAACATAAGATCATGCAAATCAAAACAATCAAGAGTTTCCATGACACCAGGGGTCAATGGATCAATACAGCAAAGATTAAAACCTAATTAGAGTGTGTCTGCTCTTATACCACTTGATAGGCCACAATCTGAATGACCCCTTGTGATTAAACCAATTAATTACTTAGCCAAGTTATTAATTAATCAATTTATCATGCAATTGCGTGGAAGCACAAAAAAATCACCAAAAACTAAATATGCAGCGAAAATTAAAAAGACACGGTGATTTGTTTATGAATGGGAAAAAACATCGCGGCAAAAACCTCACTGGATGATTTTCAGGTCACCACTCCCGAAATTCCACTATTATCAAATCAAGCGGTTACAAGTAAAGGAATCCCAAGTACCTTACCAATCTACAGTTGAACCCTTACCCCAATACCCAATTAGACTTGATCTATAGTGACAGTTCCCCTTTTTGATACACGGCTCCCAAGTATGTGACTAACCAATTTGATGTGCGGATCTCAGTACACGGCTTACTCCTTTGCACGAATCCCAGTACGTGACTAACTCCACAGCAACCCTTTGATTGTTGTAGTTGATTTGCAGTAGCTTCACAAAGAAACACCAATAAGATCTTCAATGTTGGTGCAAGAGACTTTGCTTGGTTATAGAACCCAAAGGTGTACAAGAAACGCAGCAAGAACTATTTCTTCTATAGGAGGAGGCTAGGGTTTCAAAAAGAAAACCTTATGGAGCTCTCTAGGGTTAGGTTTTTCTTTTTCCCACCTCCTTTAAATAAGAGCTTTAATGGGCTCTCCTATTCCAAATAGGTTTACACAAACCTTGGGCTTTCCTAGTCCAATAAGGATTATACAAACCCTTAAACAAATAGCCTTTTAGATTAAAAATGTTGTGGCTATAATCTGAAAACCCGTAAGCTCAATCGATCGAGACATCTATCGAGCTTTAATGAATCTCGACAGATCGAGATTCTATCGAGTAGGTATCAAGACTTGCAAATTGCACTTTTCTTGAGCAGTTCTTGAGTAGTCTTCATGTCTTCAATTTAACCACTTATAATGATCATCTTGAACCTATTTAGATTTACCTAAATACAAGTAAAGTGCGTTTTGTCAAAGGATATGCCAATTACATAAAAATATATCCCTAACAATAGACTTGGGCAATTATCAACTCACCATCTTCCCTTTTAATGAAGAGAGTTTGATCAGTTTTTTCCTCTTGTGAACCCATGTGACACTAAGTATTGTGTGAGCTGATCATACCAAGTTCTAGGGGCTTGTTTTAAACCATAAAGTGCCTCTTGAGGTACAACACATGATCTGAAAAGTGTGGATCAATGAATCCTTTTGGTTTAGTTGTATAGACATCTTTTTTAAGGAGCCCATTCAAGAAAGTAGTCTTTACGTCCATTTGGTAAAGCTTGAACTTTAAGTGACATGTTAGGGCTAAGAGAATTTTGATGGACTCCATATGGCTGATGGACTCCATATGGGCAACTGGGGCAAATGTCTCATCATAGTCTACTACTTCCATTTGTGAGTATCCTTGAGCTACAAGAAAAGCTTTGTTGCGAATCACATTACCCGCTTCATCAGTCTTATTGCGGAATATCCACTTTGTGCCGATGATGTGCTCACCCTCCGGTTTAGGTACTAGAGTCTAGACATCATTCCTTTGAAATTAAAGCAGTTCATCATGCATTGCTTCAACCCAACTTTCATCCTGAAGAGCTTCCTTAACTTTAGTGGTTTTAACCTGTGACAAATAATAAGAATAATACACAAAGTTAGCAACGTATTTATCAACTATACGCTTCCTTAATGTGAGTTCATTCATGTTTCCCACAATAACTTTAGGAGGATGATTTAATTTAATCTTGGAAGAAGGTCCTTTCTCTTCATGAGATTTAGAATCTGGTGAAGTGGTTATATCTGCAGAATCTTCCATAACACTCAGAGTATCAGGAGTACTTGGAAATGTGGGCTCTTGTTTAATAATTTCTTGAACTTCCTTTAGCTTAGGAGGAAGAATTTCTTTGGGGAATTCCTCACTAACTTTCTCAGAACCAGAATTTGAAGATTCATCAATAATAATATTCACTATATCCGTTACCTTCATGGTTCTTTTGTTGTATACTCGATAAGCCTTGCTTGTAGAGGATTAGCCCAGAAATATTCCTTTATCGCTTCGAGAGTCAAATTTTCCCAATGTTCTCTCTATCCTTGAGAATGAAACAAGTACTTCCAAAATTTTTGAAATACTTTACATTTGACTTTCTTTCTTTCCATAACTCATATGGAGTCTTCTTGGTATTGGGTCTGAAATACACCCTATTAACCGTATGACATGCAATGTTAACGGCTTCTCCCCACAAGTTTATAGCCACATCCTTATTGTGCAACATGGCTCTAGCCATATCCTGAATAATCTTGTTCTTTCTTTCTACTACACCATTTTGCTGAGGAGTAATAGGAGTAGAGAATTCTTGAGATATACCCGATCTTGTGCAAAAGGACTCCATATATGAGTTCTTGAATTCTTTACCATGGTCACTTTGAATTTGATCAATCTTTAGGCTTTTTTCATTTTGTAATCTTGTATACAAGGCTTCAATGTGCTCAAGAGCGTCAGACTTGGATCATAGGAGGATAACTTATGTGTACCTAGTGAAGTCGTCTACCACAATCATAATGTATCTCTTATCACTAAGAGACTCGGTTCTAGTTGGACCTATAAGATCCAGATCTAAAAGCTCCAATGGTCCAGAAGTAAAATATGTATGGGTGCCCGAATGGTTAACTTTCGTCTGTTTCCTAAGCTGACATGGTCCACACACCACATTGCTTACTCTACTGAGTTTTGGTATCCCTAAGACTGATTCATACTTAGATACAATTGAAAGATGTTTGTAACTAGCATGTCCTATCCTTTGGTGCCCTAGATCTTAATTTGGTAAACGAATGTTATTGCACACAATATCAGCATTAACAACTAATCTATAACAATTGTTTAAAGTGCGAACATCACTCATGAGTTTCTTTCCAGACTCATCCATGACAAGACACTTTCCTTTCAAGAATAGTACCATGAAATCTTGATCACATATCTAACTTATGCTCAATAGGTTCACTCTTAGACATTCTGCGTATAGAACATTTGCAATGTCCGGCAATCTAGGTAGAGAGACGATTCCCTTTCCTTTAATATGTGATTTGCTCCCATCACCAAAAGTGACATTGCCACATTTCTTAGAATCGAAAATCTTGAAGAGAGATTGGTCTTTAGTCATGTGTCTTGAGCATACACTGTCAAGGTACCACAAACACGTGTCTATAACTTCAAATGTGAACTTCATCATGAAGCACACTTCCTGCTTAGATGACAGATCAGTGGGAATGGTGTTTTCTCTCATCTGCCTTTTATGAACTAAACCTTTAACCTTCACTCTTCTCAGATGAACTCTTTTGCATATTTTCATTCTGAGACAGTCTAGTTTCTTCTTTATCAACCTAAGATTGTTGGGAAATTTAGACCCCGGTTGATAGAATTAACAAGTTTTAAACCCAAGTTGTTAATTAGATTTATTATGAATAAAACTTGTTAAAACAAACAAACATCAATATCATGTCAAAATCATGTAGCGGAAAAATAAATAAGACAAGATATGATGACCTAGGAAAACCAATGAAACCAACCATTTTCACAGTAAAAAACCTGGGGGGAAACCTTCCCGAAAAGCAATCCACTATAGTAAAGAGAAGTTTCAGATCTAGTACAAAACCTTTGTCCCTAGACTCTACAATCCCCGTAGATGAACTCACAGCAGAAACCTTCTACCGCTTCAGAACCTCTGAACTCTTCAATATATGAACCCCACCTTTTGATGTTGCACGGATCCCAATATGTGACTAACTCATTTGCACAAATCCCAGTACGTGACTCACTCACCAACTTAAGGAAGAAGAACGTTGGCTGCAAAGTTCTTCACTTCATCAATAATGAAGATTAAGAAGCACTTGGTTACAAAACTCTAAGGCGCAAAGACGCAGTAGCTTCTTTCAGAGAGAATAAGGCATCAATCACTTTTTGCATATGTTCTCCTTGTATTCTTTCACGTGACGGTCTCTAAAATAAGTCTTATATAGATCTAGGGTTGTGAGAAAAGAAACCCTACTCAAATACATAAGCCTGGCCCAAAAACAGAAATTTGAATTCTCTAACCTTGACAGATAGTAGCTATCGAGGAGGTGTTGAGAAGGTGTCAAGATTTAATGAATCTTGACAGATAGTAGCTATCGAGGAGGTGTCGAGAAGGTGTCGAGGGGACAGAAACTTTCTCGATTGATCGACCAGCTATCGAAAAGCTAACGAGATTGCGATAAGCATCAGCTGAAGATCTCGACAGATAGCCAGGTGTTGAGGAGGTATCGAGCAGCTATCGAGTTTTAAAATTCAGCACTTTCTCACTTGATTTTTGGACAGACTTGCATGGCTTTAACACTTGAACTTTGAAACCTTGTTTCTTGAAGTACTAAAAACACCTAGAACTACCCAATTACAAGTAGAGTGCGTTTTGTCAAAGGATTAGCCAATTTACATAAATAAGTGACATATGTTCTTGAAAAGTGAGAACACATATGTCCTAACAATCTCCCCCTTTGGCAATCCGTGACAAAACAACAACAAACAAATGAGCATATGAGAAAAGTTATAAATCACTCAACTCATATTCACTTGTTGAATACAATAAAATCTATCCTAACACAACCTCTTGAAAAACTTTGCAAGAAGAGAGTTTATGACAAGTAGACTTTGACAACCTGTATTTCTGAAACATTTTAAACAAAACTCATCAAGGCATCTTGTGTGAAATAGAAATAATAGATTGCATACAAGTATAAGAAACATGTGTATAAAGATAGAAAAGAAACAACACATGTAAAGGTAGGTGAAAGAAAACATACAACATCATATATATATCAAAGATAAGCAAAATGTATGTAAACATGGTCACAAGACCCAAGGTACAAGAAGAAAGAAGTAAGCACTCCCCCTAACAAGATGAAACACATCTCCCCCTTACAAAAGAATGTATTTCTCTCTCTAACATGTAGAATCTTAAAAAGAAATCACATGTTCTCCACGATTTCTCCCCCTTTTTGTCATGATGGACAAAGGGTACAAGAAACTATAAAACTTCACCTAAGAAACAAAAAGATGATCAAGAATGATCAAGGGGGCACAAGAAATCCATAAAAATGCATGCATGTAATGAAACAAGATGCTATGGATGACAAGATAAAAAAAATGCAAACCATGTGAAAAACAAATCTCTCAACAAAAATGTTAAGCACATAGATTCAAAAACACACACACACACATACACACACTAAACAAGTCTAACTAATTTTATATTTCAAAAACAAGTCAAGACAGTTTAGTGAGTATACAATAGCACATGTAAAACCTTGTGATGGCCAAATGACATTGTACTTACACATGTATCAAAAGTAGCAAAGAATATTACGTGTTGTGTGTGAAAAACATCGCAAGATTGCATATGTGTATACATGTTATAATGATCTGAGATGTGAGAAAATAACTTTAACTCACACACAATCATAACTCTTTGTTGGGGACTATCACCTTCGAGGTACATCCTATAACTCCCACATCTCCCAGAATACACGCTTGCAACCATATTTAAAGCATTTTTGATCATTTTGCTTTTTATTTTCTTTGCATATTTTCTTTTATTTTTAGCATATCATGCATGGGCATATAAAAGAGAGAAAAGAAATATCCAATGATATTTGACATTCCAATTTTGCTATACCGAAGCACACAAATGTCATTGACATTACACTTTTGCTATGCCAAAGCATACAGGTGTCTTATTATGATTGGCGGGTAATAGTGGTGAGATTGTTATTTATGCCTTTCTCTTAGGATTTTCTAGTCCTACCCGTCAAAAAGAGTGATACGAGTGTTAAGTTTAAGAGATAACTTAATCTTACTCATCACAAACAAGAGCCACAAAGCTCACTTGCTTAGTTGCATAGAGATGCTCATCTAAGTTACGAATGATACAAAGTTTAGAAACTTTGTTTCAATGGCCATCCAAGGTACACAAGTACTAAAGTACACAAAACACACACTGTTTTTGTATTTTTCTGATTTTGTTTTTCAATTTTATTTTTATTTTGAAAACAAAACAAAATAAAAACTAAACAACCAAACAAAAACAGACAAATAACATAAAAGCAGAAAGAAAGATGCATGCATATGCATGAAAGCATGATTCTAAAAACAGATAATAAATCAAGCAAAGAGAGTTCTACTTTAGATAGATAGAATTAAAGTAGAGTATTAAAAAAAAAAGACAATTAAGTCTTAGGCTCTTTTTTCACCCACACAGCACGAGTCTTTGGTCGTGAAGATGAAAATGCACGTGTCCTAGTATGTCTATTAAAGGACATAGAAGAATTACAATTCTCTTGAAATTGAGTTAAAAAATTTAAGACTTTTAATAACTCTCCAAACAAAGGTGTAGGTCCTTGAGAGGAAACCTGTGACCATTTGGACAATTGCTTATGAGGATACAGCTTAAAGCAATTAGAACGAATGTGTCCAGCAATACCACAATGATGACAAACATTAGGTTTAACAAAGGATTTAGAATTAGCCAAATTAGTTTTAGATTTCATACCTCTATTACCTTTCTCAGATTGTGACACAAAGACAGTCCTTGATCTAGAAGCCGTGGAAGAGGAGGAGCTGGAAGAGACAGCATATCCTAAGCCAGTCTTATCAGAACTAGGCTTTTGAGTTTTTACCTCATTCAGCTCTTTTTTACAAAGATGAGAAGTCTTTTCTGATTTTATGAATTCAGTGCATAACTTATCATAGGCTTCTTAAAGGGTCATCTTCTTAGGTACTTCATCAATAGAAGAATCCTCACTGTCACTAGCACTTTCCACAATCACCTTATCGGTGGGGACAGCAAAGGCCATAATGTGACGACATTCATCCACAAACTCATCAGAAGAGTCATCCTCAGTGTCACTCAAAGCAGCAACCAACCCTTTATCTTCTGACTTCTTGGTCTTTTCCTTCATGAGTTAGTTTGGACACTCTATCCTTATATGACCAAAACCTTTGCACCCATGGCATTGGATAAGAGGTTTCTCAGTCTTGCCCTTCCTAGAGGATTTAGGTTTCCTAGGAGGTTTGCCCTTATCCTTTTTCCTAAACTGAAGAAGTTTGATAATCTCATCAGTTATGAAAGTCAAATCTTCATCCTCATCTTCACTTTCATCTCCATCTTCATAGTCCTCAGTCTCTTCCTCTATACCCTTAAGAGTCAAGTTTTTACTTTTTCCACCTTCTCCCATTAAGCTTAATCCCATCTCATAGGTTTGAAGGTTCCCTACAAGCTCAGTCAAAGGAATTTGATCAATGTCCTTTGCTTCTTCAATGACAGTGATCTTGGCATGGAATCTTTCAAGTAAGGACCTAAGGATTTTCCTTACAATTTTGGATTT
The DNA here is from genome assembly GCF_002906115.3 of Quercus suber. Classification (NCBI taxonomy): domain Eukaryota; kingdom Viridiplantae; phylum Streptophyta; class Magnoliopsida; order Fagales; family Fagaceae; genus Quercus; species Quercus suber. The sequence continues at coordinate 21,222 of NW_027070211.1, forward strand.
TGCAATACATTCTCCAAGGTTGAAGGCAGAATTCACAATATCCTTGAGTTTGGCATAGAAATTATCAAAGGTCTCATCCTCTTCCATCCTTATTTCTTCAAAGCTGCTAGTGATTCTTTGAAACTTCACAGTCTTTACTACCTTGGTACCTTCATAAGTGGTCTTAAGAATAGTCTATGCTTCCTTGGCAACTTCCGTGGATGATATTTTCTTGAATTCCTCATTGGTCACCCCACAGAATAAAGCATTCAAAGCCCTACTGTTGAAATTTGCCGCAATAATTGTTGCATCATCCCAATCCACTGGCGATTCCCTTGACTTAATCCAGCAAACTTTAACGGCTTGCCATACCTGTTCACCTAGAGCTTACAAAAACACTTTCATACGACCTTTCCAGTACGCATAATTAGCTCCATCAAATAAAGGAGGAATCAAAAGAGATTGTCCACGATCCATGACAATGGGGGTCAAGGATCACACTCAGGAAATTAATCCAATCAGAGTGAACCCGCTCTGATACATTCGTAGTCATCGTAATAGCATTCAAATAACTTTTAAACTTACATATTTTGATACACTCAAACAAGTAGAGATTTGGAAAACAAGATGTATTTGAAAATAAAGATCTCTTCAAGCTGGTTGTAGCCATGACAATAGGGGTCAATGGATCACACAACAAAGATTAACCCTAATCAGAGTGTGCCTTTTTTGATACCACTTGATAGGCCAAAAATGTATTGACCCCTTGTGATGAATTAACCAAGTGAATTAATTAGGTTCAATTACATGCAATGAGTGTGGTAGCACAAGTAAATCACCAATTAAACTAAGTATGCAGCAGAAAATGAATTGACATGGTGATTTGTTTATGAATGGGGAAAACTTACACAGCAAAAATCTCATAGGGTGATTTTAAGGTTACCACTCCCGATAATCCACTATTATTAAAACAGGCGGTTACAAGTAATGGAATCCCAGTACCTTATACCAACCTACAGTTGAATCCTTACCCCAATACCCAATTGGACTTGTTCTGTAGTGACAATCTCTAGTACGTGACTAGCCAATTGCACGGATCCTAGTACGGCGTCTTCAATCACCAACTAGAGAAGAATGTTGGCTGCAAAGTTCTTCAGTTCATCACATGATGAAGATCACGAAGTTCCTTGGTCATAAAACCCTACGGTGTACAAACATAGCAGCTTCTTCACAAGAAAGATAAACTAGGGCAAATTTTGTCTCCGGTCGCAATTTGTTTGAACAAAACTTTGCTCAACACTTATGCAACTTGTGTCTCCTTTGATGACCCTTAAAATAATCCTTATATATGCCTAGGATTGTGAGAAAAGAAAGCTCAAATATATAATCACAGATTGGATGAAAAAGAGACTCGAAAATATGAGTTTCATAAACCTTGACAGATACGTTATTTGTCGAGCTGCTATTGAGCCATGGGATTCAGACAACTCTAGGTCCCGATAGATGCTAGCTGTCGAGATTTAATGAACATCACTTTTCACACTTGAATCTTGGATAGACTTGCATGGCTTTAACATTTGAACTTGAAACAAGGTTTCTTAAAGCATCAAACACATCTTAGATCTACCAAATTACAAGTAAAGTGCATTTTTTCAAAGGACTAGCCAATTACATAAAATAGTGACATATGTTCCTAACATGTGAATCACATATGTCCTAACAGCATTGGCTGTTAAGACTTGGATCTCAGCAATAGCATAATCAAGCAAGAATTATTGGCTTTTCTACTTAGTATTTTCTTAATAGAGTGAGTGTAAAATAGGGTATAGTTTAGGAGGATAAGTGAGTATTCTCATAGTTTAGGAGGATAATTATTGTTTTGACTTGGTTTAGGAGGGTAATTATACAAGGGAGTATACTGGTAAGAGGATAAAGTATATTTTCCCTATATTTATTTAAATTAATAGGTACCAGTTGTTGCAAAAGAAATATCTTTCTCCAACCCAAGTAATTTTCCTTGTTCTCATAAGCAATTAGAATGGCTACAAGACTCTAAAAAGAATTGAGATAACTTGTCCCCACTTCCAATGATTGAAATAATTTCTTGGAGGATAATTAGTCCAATTTGGGCCTAAGAAAACTTACTTCATGTTCCTTTGAACTGGGATGGTCAAAGCCTTTTTGTTAAAGACCCCTTTTCTTCTTTTGGACTGGGATCAGAACCCCATTTGCCTTTTCTCTTCCTATCTCCATCAACTTGTACATGAACCCTATTCCTTTGCAGCACCTTGCATCTAGAAAGGATTTGGGATTCATTTCGGATAACTTATTTCATTAATTTATTTGGCTTAAAAATTAAGCAAAATATAATTGTTTTTAAGACTATTCATTGTCATTGACCTGTTACTGCCATTCGATGCCAACATAACATCAACCATGCCATAAGTTTTGTGCAAAAACAATTAAAACAGTATGTTCTGGGATAATTATTTGCAATTTAGTAGGTGTCGCAAGTACCTTTAAGTAAATAGACAAGTTATGGATATGGATGATCAAATTCAATGGATAACAGGTACCCAGCCTAACTCCAAGCTTACGGATATAGCCTGATCTATCATTGGTAAAGTGAATTGGGTTGGGTTTGGGCAAAAAACCTGAATTTTTGGTTTGGGTAGCATTACTTGAATCTGATTTGTAAGGAAAAAAAAAGAAAAGAAAAAAAGAACTCCTTAATGAGATTCAAATTGGTTAGTATGTTTGTATTGTCACTGTTGATATAAAAACGTAGTGCTAGAGCTGTATTTGCACATTTTAGGTATGTACATGTTCATATTTTCTTAGTGAGTAATTACTAATTATCCATCCAAAAAAAAAAATTTAGTGCATAAAAGTCAAATTGCAAAAGTATTAGAGTTTTTAGACCTCTTGTTTGATTTTGCGGCAAAATTAATTAACTTCAAATAATTAATCAGTTAGGAATTCAAATTAATTTCTAGGCTAAGAATGTATTGACCCCTTGTGATAAATTAACAAATTAATTAGCCAAGTTTATTAATTAATTCAATTAGCATGCAATACGCATGGTAGCACAAACAAATCACCAATTAACTAAATGTAGCGAAAATTAAATTGACACGGTGATTTGTTTACGAATGGGGAAAGTTTACACGGCAAAAACTCCAACATGTGATTTTAAGGTCACCACTCTCAAGAATTCACTATTATCACAACAAGTAGTTACAAGTAAAGGAATTCTTGTACCTTATACCAACCTACAGTTGAACCCTTACTCCAATACCCAATTGGATTTGTTTTGTAGTGACAATCTCCCCTTTTCAATGCACGGCTCCTAGTAGGTAACTAACCAATTCAATGCGTGGATCCCAGTACGCGGCTTACTCACTAATTTGAAAAAGATGTTAGCTGCAAAGTTCTTTAGTTCATCAACACGATGAAGATTATGAAGCTCCATGGTTAAAAAACCCTACGGTGTACAAACATAACAGCTTCTTTAAGAGAAAGATGAACTAGGGTAAATTCGGTCTACGGTCACAATTTGCATGAACACAACTTTGTTTCAAACTTGCGCGACCTTTTACAGCCCTTAAAATAATCCTTATATGTGTTTAGGGTTGTGAGAAAAGAAAGCCCAAACATATACACATAGATTGGATGAAAATCAGAGTTGAAAATTTGTTTTTTATAAACCTCGATAGATAGCTTATCTATCGAGAAGCTGTCGAGTATCGAGTTAGAATAGCTTTTTAAACCTCGATAGATACTAGCTGTCGAGTTTTAAAATCCAGCACTTCTTTACTTGTTTCTTGGATAGACTTGCATGACTTTAACACTTGATCTTGAAACCTTGTTCTTTGAAGTATTAAACACATCGTAGATCTACCTAATTACAAGTAAAGTGCGTTTTGTCAAAGGATTAGTCAATTCTAATTTGACATATTTTCCTAACGTTAAATTATATATGTCCTAACAATTTCCCTCTTTGGCAATCCGTGACAAAACCACAACAAACAAATGAATATATGAGAGAAGTCCTAAATCACTCAACTCATACTCACTTGTTGAATACAATAAAATCTATCCTAACATAAACTCTTGAAAAACTTTGTAAGAAGAGAGTTTATGGCAAGAAGACTTTGACAACCTGTATTTCTGAAACACTTTAAACAAAACTCATCACGGTGTCTTAGTGTATAACAGAAATAATAAATTGCATACGATATATAAGAATCATGTGCATAAAGAGAGAAAATAAACAACGTATGTAAAGATAGGTGAATAACATCTATCAGTAGATATAAACCAAATATAAGTACAATGTATGTCAAATGGTCACAAGACCAATATACATGAGGTAAATGTAGAAGAAAGAAAAGAAAATACATAAAAAACCTCACTATATCCCTCAAGACACTCCCACTATCACAAAAATCTCCTATGCTAACCCTCCCCTTATGTATATGACTACTTTCATATCAAAACTACTTCCCCTTTTTGTCACGAGTGACAAATGGTAAGTATATCAAGTAGATATCTCATCATCACTGGGCGAGCTAGCACCATTATCCTCATTAGCATCATTACTGCCGGAGCCATCATCACTCTTATCCTCGGAAGCTGGTGGAGATGGAGAAGAAGCAACAGTGAAACCACCAATGACAGCCTGTCGACGTGCCATACGACCAACACGGGTGTTCACCTAACACAACTCATCATTGAGTGTGTCAAGGCGAGTATCCATGCACACAAGCTGTGCCATGATGGCCTCAAGAGTCACTCCACCTGCAGAAGACGAAAGATTGGAGGTGGATGGAGTGGTAGAAGTTGGAGGAGTCACTGTCTCTGTCTGGGTCCTCCTCAGTTTAAGCTGTGCCTTACTTAGTCTGATGGTAGCAGCATCTATGACACTCATAACTGTGAAATGAGGAGACTCAAAAAAGGAGACAGAAAAATGGCGAAGGATCCGCATGATCGCCGAAGGAAAAATGAGCTTATCACAGGTCGCTGTATCCTTATTGGCATCTATAAGGGATAGAATGAAGTGAGAAGGGAAGTCAATAGAAATATCCTTTAAGAAGGATAACAAAAATCAAGCACGAGGCTCTGTAATGGAGTTATAGTGAGACAAAGGATGAATAATGAATGTCATCACCATGTTAAGGAATCTCGGACCTTTTGCAAAGCTTGAGCAAGGGGTATTTTGATGGTCACTCTAAGATGAAGGTGTCTCATAAAAGAGAGATGAGAGTCGTCTTTAGACACAGTCCTCAGACGATCGCAACCAGGGTAGTTAGGTTGCGCTACCCTAGGAATGTGTAGTACCTCGGATTCAATATCCGAAGTAACTACAAAGCACGTACCTTGAACACGAGAGAAAAAAAAAATAAGGAATAGAAGTATCGAATCTGTGCATATTGGAGTAAAACTCCTATATGATCACGAAGGGACAAGTGACCGGGATGTCACACAGTGACCCCAAACCCTGACTGTAGATGACAGTGGGAAGGTCAGTATTGGAGAAATCTAATAGGATGACTTGGCATTCCAAATGAATGCCTCGTCAAGAAAAGTTCTTCGAAAATTCTTTTTGAGCTTAAACATCACGGAACTGTATGTGAGAAGGAGTAGGGTTAGAAGAAGAGGTGGATGCCCCAGAATGAAGAGGGTTCTGGGATAGAGTGGACTTGCGTTTGGGTGTCATAGAGCAGACTAGCACAAGAAGAAGAGAGAGAGAGAGAGACACATATAGAAAAGCACCAAACAACATCAATATAAAGAATATAAAAACTTGAAGGTACGTATGCATGAAAAATGCATGAACATGTAACATTCAAACTTAAATACATCATGGGCTTAGCCCAATCCAAACCTACCAGCACACAACAAATTAACATAATAATCACACATCTAAAATGCATGAAAATATAGTTAAAATGCAAATGTGATGCAATGCATGATGATTTAAAATATTTTCACAAAAACCAACCCAAAAATTTTGTGAAAAACCCAACAATTTTGAAAAACCCCAAATTTTCAACAAAAACCCAAAAGTTAGGTAAAAAAACGTGAAATGCATGATGAATGAATGAAAAAGAGACACACCAGAAGCAGAAAATGCTCTCTAGGACTAAAGAACACTTGGGTTGGAGGTTTGGAGTGTGACAGAGAGGTTTGGGAAGATGAGAAGATGAAAACTATTGAGAGAGATCGAGGAGAAATGAAGAAAAATTGTGCGGACCCTATATATAGAAAAGTCATAAAGATCGATGGATCAAGAGGTGTTGAGCTTTAAAACGTGTGAATTATCTGTCGAAGAGATATCCAGGATCTATGAAGAGGTGTCCACAGCTAGAGGATCTTGATGGATCGAGAATCTATCGAGCATCCAGAAAGTTTCTCGATGGATCAAGTAGCTATTGAGAAGCTATCGAAAAGCTATTGAGAATGCGATAAAAAGTAGCTGAAGGGGCTCAACGGATAGTCTAGCTGTTGAGAGATGTCTATAAGCTGTCGAGATTGCTTAAAAAAAATAGTTTTTCAAGAAGAGAAAAACACAGATTTGAATGCAATCAAGCATGCTATACAACCAAAGATCCAAACAACATTTTAAGCTCTTAAAATCATCTCTCAACAAGAAAATGTCAACCTTATAGATCCAACACACACACACACACACACACACACACACACACAACAAGTCTAACCAATTTTATATTTCAAAAACAAGTTAAGATAGTTTAATGAGCATACATTAGCACATGTATTCCTTGTTATGGTCAAATCACATTGTACCTGCACATGTACCAAAAGTAGCAAAGAATATTGCGTGTTGTGTGAAAAACATTGCAAGATTGCATAAGTGTTTATATGTTATGACGATTTGAGATATGAGAAAATGACTTTAACTCCCACACAATCATAACTGTTTGATGGGAACTATTACCTTTGAGGTACATCCTATAACTCTCATATCTCCTAGAATACACGCTTGTAATCATATATAAAGCATTTTGATTATTTTTGCTTTTCATTTTTCTTTGTATATTTTTCTTTTAAGCAAACCGTGCATGGACATATAAGAGATAGAAAAGAAATACCCAACGATGTTAAGCATTTGACATTCCATTTTTGTTATGTCGAAGCATACAAATGTCATTTCATGATTGGTGGGAAACAGTGGTGAGAGGGTTATTTATGCCTTTCTCTTAGGATTTTTCAGTCCTTCCGGTCAAGAAGAGTGATACGAGTGTTGAGCACAAGAGATTCTTTAATCTTACTCATCACCAACACGAGCCACAAAGTCCACTTGCTTAGTTGTACGTAGAGATGCTCATCTAAGCTACAAATGATACAAAGTTTAAAAAACTTTGTTTCAATGGCCATCCAAGGTACACAAGTACCAATGTACACAAACACACACTATTTTTGTATTTTTCTAATTTTTCAAAATTTTATTTTTATTTTTATGAAAAACAAAGTAAAGCAAAACTGAAAAACAAACAAACAAAAACAGGTTAAACAAAACAATGCATAAAACTAGATTCAATTGCACGAAGAAGAAGGAGAAGAAGGAGAGATCAATCCATTAGTGTGAATGAACTCAAGAGTAAGAGTACCATCTTCAACAAGCTCTCGAATGAAGTGATGTCGAATCTCTAGGTGTTTAGTTCGAGAATGTTGAACTGGATTCTTAGAGATGTTGATGGCACCGGTATTGTCACAGTAGATGATAAGATGTTCTTGACAAATACTGTAATCATGGAGGAGTTTTTGCATCCATAGAAGTTAGGTGCAATAGCTACCGGTAGCGATGTACTTAACTTCTGCAGTGGATAATTAGATGAAATTTTGCTTTTTGCTCATCAAGGAGACAAAATTATTACCCATATAGAAACAACCCCTGATGTACTCTTTCTATCATCAGCATTCCCAGCCTAGTCTACGTTTGAATACCCAGCTAAGACATGATTTGTGTCATTGCTATACCACACACCAAAGTCGGCAGTGGTTTTGACATACTTTATGATCATTTTCAAAGCAATCATATGAGATTCTTTAGGATTTGCCTGATATCTAGCACATACTCTCACACTGTAACTAATGTCAGGTCTACTAGTAGTAAGGTAAAGAAGACTACTTATCATGCTTCTATAAAAAGATGAATCTACACTTTTACTTAACAAGTTAACAGTGAGTTTAACATTTGGGCTCATAAGGGTTCTAACAGAACTAGCAGATTCCAAACCAAACATTTTCAGAAGATTTCTTACATATTTAGATTGAGATAGGAATATACTTGAATCTTATTGACGAATCTGCAAGCCAAGGAAGTGAGTTAGCTCTCCAATCATGCTTATCTCAAACTCGCCCCGCATGAGTTTTGAGAAACTATGAGCAAGTTCATCCTTAGTCAACCCAAAGATGATATCATCAACATAGACTTAAGCAACTATTAACTCGCCGTCTTCCCTTTTAATGAAGAGAGTTTGATCTGCTTTTCCTCTGATGAACCCATGTGACACCAAGTATTGTGTGAGCCAATCATACCGAGCTCTAGGGGCTAGCTTTAAACCATAAAGTTCCTTCTTGAGGTCAACACATGATCCGAAAAGTGTGGATCAATGAATCCTTTTGGTTGAGCCACATAGACATCTTCTTTAAGAAACCCATTCAAGAAAGCAGTCTTTACGTCCATTTGGTAAAGTTTGAAATTCAAGTGACATGCTAGGGCTAGGAGAATTCTAATGGATTCCATACGGGCTACCGGAGCAAATGTCTCATCATAGTCTACTCCTTCCATTTAAGAATATCTTTGAGCTACAAGACGAGCCTTGTTGCAGATCACATTACCCTTCTCATCAGTCTTATTGCGAAATTCATCCTTAGTCAACCCAAAGATGATATCATCAACATAGACTTGAGCCTGCATGAGTTTTGAGAAACTATGAGCAAGTTTATCCTTAGTCGACCCAAAGATGATATCATCAACATAGACTTAAGCAACTATTAACTTGCCGTCTTTCCTTTTAATGAAGAGAGTTTGATTTACTTTTCCTCTGATGAACTCATGTGACATCAAGTATTGTGTGAGCCAATCATACCAAGCTCTAGAGGCTTGCTTTAAACCATAAAGTTCCTTCTTGAGGTCAACACATGATCCGAAAAGTGTGGATCAATGAATCCTTTTGGTTGAGCCACATAGACATCTTCTTTAAGAAACCCATTCAAGAAAGTAGTCTTTACGTCCATTTGGTAAAGTTTGAACTTCAAGTGACATGCTAGGGCTAGGAGAATTCTAATGGACTCCATACGAGCTACTAGAGCAAATGTCTCATCATAGTCTACTCTTTCCATTTGAGAATATACTTGAGCTACAAGACGAGCCTTGTTGCGGATCACATTACCCTCTTCATCAGTCTTATTGCACAATTCATTCTTAGTCGACCCAAAGATGATATTATCAACATAGACTTGAGCCTGCATAAGTTTTGAGAAAGTATGAGCAAGTTCATCCTTAATTGACCCAAAGATGATATCATTAATATAGACTTGAGAAACTATTAACTCGCCGTCTTCCTTTTTGATGAAGAGAGTTTGATTTGCTTTTCCTCTTATGAACCTATGTGACACCAAGTATTGTGTGAGCTGATCATACCAAGCTCTAGGGGCTTGCTTTAAACCATAAAGTGCCTTCTTGAGGTACAACACATGATCTGAAAATTGTGGATCAATGAATCCTTTTGATTGAGCTACATAGACATCTTCTTTAAGAAACCCATTCAAGAAAGTAGTCTTTACGTCCATTTGGTAAACCTTGAACATCAAGTGACATGCTAGGGCTAGGAGAATTCTAATGGACTCCATATGGGCTACCGGAGCAAATGTCTCATCATAGTCTACTTCTTCCATTTGAGAATATCCTTGAGCTACAAGATGAGCCTTGTTACGGATCACACTACCCTCCTCATCAGTCTTATTGCGAAATATCCACTTTGAGCCGATGATGTGCTTACCCTCTGGTCTAGGTACTAGAGTCCAGACATCATTCCTCTGAAGTTGAAGCAGTTCATCATGCGTGGCTTTAACCCAGCTTTCATCCTGAAGAGCTTCCTCAACTTTAATGGGTTTAACCTGCGACAAGTAACAAGAATAAAACACAAAGTTAGCAATACATTTATCAACTGTACGTTTCCTTAGTGTAAGTTCATTCATGTTTCCCACAATAACTTCAGGAGGATGATTCAATTTGATCCTCGAGGAAGGTCCTTTCTCTTCATGAGATTCAGAATCAGGTGAAGTAGATATGTTTGTTGAATCTTCTACAACACTTGGAGTATTAGGAGTACTTGGAGATGCAGGCTCTTGTTCAACAATTTCTTGAACTTCCTTGGACTCAGGAGGAAGAATCTCTTTGGAGATTTCCTCACTAAATTTCTTAGAACCATACTCTGAAGATTCATCAATAACAACATTCACCATTTCCATTACCTTTATGGTTCTTTTGTTATATACCCGATAAGCCTGGCTTGTAGAGGAGTATCCTAGAAATATTCTTTCATCGTTTCGAGAGTCAAATTTTTCCACATTCTCTCTATCCTTGAGAATGAAATAAGTACTTCCAAAAATTCTGAGATATTTCACATTTGGCTTCCTTCCTTTCCATAAATCATATGGAGTCTTCTTGGTACTAGGTCTAAAATAAACCTTATTAACTGTATGACATGCAGTGTTAACGGCTTCTCTCCACAAGTTTCTAGCCACATCCTTGTTATGCAACATGACTCTAACCATCTCTTAAATAACCCTATTTTTTCTTTCCACTACACCATTCTATTGAGCAGTAATAGGAGTAGATAATTCTTGAGATATACCTGATCTCGTGCAAAAAAACTCTATATATGAGTTCTCGAATTCTTTACTATGACCACTTCGAATTTGATCAATCTTTAGGCTTTTCTCATTTTGTAATCTTGTGCACAAGGCTTCAATGTGCTCAGGAGCATCAGACTTGGATCGTAGGAGTATGATCTAAGTGTACCTAGTGAAGTCGTCTACTAAAACCATGATGTATCTCTTTCCACCAAGAGACTCGATTCTGGTTAGACCCATGAGATCTAGATGTAGTAGCTCCAATGGTTTGGATGTAGCAGATGTCTGAGTGCCTAGATGTTTAGCTTTCATCTATTTTCCAAGCTGACATGGTCCACACACCACATTGCTTACTTTACTAAGTTTCGGTACCCCTAAAATTGACTCATGTTTAGATACAATTGAAAGATGTTTGTAACTAGCATGTCCCATCCTTTGGTGCCATAGATCTTCATTTGGTAAACGAATGCTATTGTACACAATATCAACATCAGGAACCAAGCCAAAATAATTGTCTAGAGTGTGAACACCATTTATGAGTTTCTTTCCAGACTCATCTGTGATAAGGCATTTTCCTTTTGAGAATAGTACTATGAAGTCTTGATCACAAATCTGACTTATGATTAACAGGTTCACTCTCAAACCTTCTACATATAGAACATTTGCAATGTCTGGCAATCTAGGTAGAGAGATGATTCCCTTTCCTTTAATCTATGATTTGCCCCCATCACCAAAAATTACATTACCACCTTTCTTAGACTCAAAAATCTTGGAAAGAGATCGGTCTCCAGTCATGTGTCTTGAGTAGCTGCTGTTAAGGTACCACAAACACGTATCCATAACCTTAAATGCGGTCTTTATCATGAAGCACACTTCGTGCTTAGATGATAGATCATTGGAAATTGTGTTTTCTCTCATCTGCCTTTTATGAACAAAACCTTTAACTTTCACTTTTTTTAAACAAACTCTTTTGCACATTTTCATTCTGAGACAGTCTAGTTTCTTCTTTATCAAACTGAGATCTTTTCCAATAGTCATCATAATAGAATTCAAATAACTTTTATTCTTGCATTTTCTGATACACTCAAACAAGTAGAGATTAGAAAAATAAGATGTATTTGAAAACAAAGATCTTTTCAAGTCGGTTGCAGCCATGACAACAGGGGTCAATGAATCACACAACAAAGATTAAAATTTAATCAGAATGTGCCTACTCTGATACCACTTGATAGGCCAAGAATGTATTGACCCCTTGTGATGAATTAACAAATTAATTAGCCAAGTTAATTAATCTAATCTAATCTAATCTAATCTAATACTATATATAATAGTAGAAGCTTTTAATAAGGTGCTGACACGTTAGCAAAAAAGGCTATTTAAAATTGTGACACGTATAGGATTAAAACATAAAACATCGCACGATGCGTTGGTACAGACACACTTTCAGACAACAACAGTAAGCCGCTTATCCCTTTAAAAAATTAAAAAAAATAAAATTAAGGGCAATGAAATACAATGTTTCACTCCGTTAAAAACACCTTATCAGAGCCTCCCGTATAAAAACAAAACAAACCGCTTAATAAATTAGTAAATTGTGTTCAAAAGGCTTTTGCCCTATATAGAGAAAGAGAGAACAGAAATTCTGATCTTTTATTCTATTTCTCCAGTTCCCCTTCTTTGTTCCACTTCTCCATCTTCCAAAACACACTCCACGGCATAATCCCTTCTTCATTGTCCAAAACCCAGACCATAAAGGTAGACGATTTGGTGAAACGGTTTGGTGAAAGAGAAAAAACACAAAAGAACAGAGAGATGCAAAGAGATTTCGTAAACTATAGAAGAACAGAGATCGAAAGATAGATCGATAGTTTCAGGAACCGGTTCGGTACGTTTTTCTCCATTTTTTTAGATTTGGGTATGAAATATTGCTTTTTATTGAGTTTTTTTTGTTGGATAGGTTTAGATTTGATTTTGGTTTTGATTCCTTTTTGTTTCAGGCTTTTGGGTTTTCCATGAAAATGTTTGTTTAAGCCTTTCCCTGTTCTCTAATATCTGCGTTCATAGTTTTTTTTTTTTTTTTCCCTGGAGTTTTGATTTGGAAAACACCTTTTGATCTGTTTCACAGGGTTAAAACACCTTTTGATAGCCTTCAGTATAAAAGAAAACAAACCACTTAAATCAGTAAATTGCAATCAAAAGGAAAGGGGAAAGAGAACAGAGTTCGTCGGAACCGTAACTCGATTGGTTAAAAGAGAATTTTTTGGAACCATCGGTTTCCTCACCACTGAAAACAAAACCCAACAGATACTTATTTAGTTGTTATTAATTTTGGGATTTGGGGGTTTCTAATTATGGTTTTACTGCAATTGTAGATTTCAATTCCTAATATGTTTTCCTCTCTGGATTATTATTATTATTATTATTTTTTCAGGGAAACACTATAGAAGATCAAATTCTACCTAGGCTTTGTCTCTCAACTTTTTTAATTTATTTTTAGGATTTTCCCCCCTGATCGATTGGTGTTCAATTGCCTATAAAAAATTGGAGACACAATGTTACTTATCAAAAAATATATAAATTGGAAATGTTATGTTATTTTTGCTATGTTGGTGTGAATTGATGCTTGAACCTTTTCAGTTTTCCCTATTTTAAAAATAAATGACTTATTCATAACTGAGTTGGCTGAGAGATTGAAAGAATAGTGGAAGCTATAGCAACAACCCAGCCCACCTGCGGTTTCCTTCGATTTCATCATCATTTAAGTACTTTTGTTTGATCAAGCACATGGAGGAGACCATCAATTTCTACATGATTAGAACAATGTGTGTGTGGCTTGATTTTTTATAACATTGATGTGAGATTAGATTATTCTCATGAGAATATTTACATAGAATTGAAAGTTGAAACTTCCTCTGACAGTTCTGTGTTTTTTTTTTTTTTTTTTGGTTGGATTCATGTTGTTAAGCTGTTCTTTCATTCCCATTTAGAATGTTTGACTCACTCACTTTTGCATTTTTCTATATTTTTTTGGGTGGATTCATGTTGTTAAATTGTCCTTTCATTCTCATTTAAAACATTTGGCACCATTTCTACCATCACATCCTGTGGTAAGAGAAACCTGTCACATCACACATGATGTCAAAATATGCTAGAATAAATCTTAATTCTGTTTTGAAAATTTTAACTTCCTGAGTGAAGAATGATACTACTATATGCAAACCATTAAACAACTGTCAAATATGTTGAGTATATTGAACATGAAAAAATAATTATTCACCCTGGTTTTTTGGTGCATCTGACTTTAAGATTTTCATTGATAATCTTAGAAAATGTGTTCCCAACTTTTGGATTGCAATTCTATAAGATACATTAATCAATTTGTTGCTATAATGTTTTTTCTCGCCTTTGCAGGTACCAGCAGTTGGTATTCTAGCACTAAAAAGGGCTCAACCTCTTGGTACCATCTCTGCTGCTCCTTGGGGTTCTGCACTTATTTTGCCAATTTCATATACGTACATAGCCATGATGGGTTCTAAGGGACTCACTGAAGCCTCAAACATAGCAACCTTGAATGCAAACTACATGGCAAAACGTTTGAAGGTTCTTAACTCATCCTTTTCATCTTTTGGTTTTATGTTTGCATATATGTGTTGATCTTGAAAAATAATTTCATTTGGCTTTCTGCAGCATGAAATAGAAGTTCATTGTTTTCTTGGTATAATATAATGATGTGAACATTACAGAGCCACTACCCCATTCTTTTTCGAGGAGTCAATGGAACAGTCACCCATGAATTCATCATTGACTTGAGGGATTTCATGGTATCTCAAATCATACTCTCCTATGGATTCCCAATTCTGTAAGTTTACTTTGGCTTACAGTGAGTCATTTTAATTGCAGAACATAGCTGGTATACAACATGTGTTTGACAAAATGTCTTACTCACTTTTGCATTTTTTCTTTTTTGATAATTTGATAGTTATACTCTTACATTAGCTTAATTCAACTTCATGGTTTGTGTCTATTGATTTTAAGCCTTTTCCTACAATTAAGGTAGTTTTGACATGTAGGAAAAGTACCTCTCTAAATTTCTGCCACGTTTACCATTAAAAAACGAAAATGAATCACTTTGCATAGACTGTTATGTTCTAGGTGTTCACTACTCTTATATTAAAAGCTTTAATGCTGCCTATATTGATTCTTAGGATAAAACTTCAAATGGAAGTTTAAGACCTAGGGTAAAAGTGTTTGTGAACATGTGCAACGAAAGAAACCTGTAATTGCCAGATAAGAACAATGGCTGAAGAGTTACAAAAAGGTAATGGTCAGTAATATAACTTTTCCAAAAAATTTGAAACTCTTCCACCTTTCTTTTGATTTGGCAGTTACAGGCTCCTCTAGCTTATGATTACTTATGTGCAAAAAGGTTTTGAAGTGCCGTGGAAGGAACATTTTCTTCGGTTTTTACTTTTTTGCTGTAGAAACATCTATGATATTACTATCCTTCTAATGACCATTATTCAATTATAATATACCTTTTGGTATGGTCTTCTAGGGTAAACAAGAAGGAAAATGTTTGATGATTCAAAAAAATTTCTTATCATAAATTGTTTTGAGGGATTTCATGGTATCTCAAATCATACTCTCCTATGGATTCCCAATTCTGTAAGTTTACTTTGGCTTACAGTGAGTCATTTTAATTGCAGAACATAGCTGGTATACAACATGTGTTTGACAAAATGTCTTACTCACTTTTGCATTTTTTCTTTTTTGATAATTTGATAGTTATACTCTTACATTAGCTTAATTCAACTTCATGGTTTGTGTCTATTGATTTTAAGCCTTTTCCTACAATTAAGGTAGTTTTGACATGTAGGAAAAGTACCTCTCTAAATTTCTGCCACGTTTACCATTAAAAAACGAAAATGAATCACTTTGCATAGACTGTTATGTTCTAGGTGTTCACTACTCTTATATTAAAAGCTTTA
Organism: Quercus suber; assembly: GCF_002906115.3. Taxonomy (NCBI): domain Eukaryota; kingdom Viridiplantae; phylum Streptophyta; class Magnoliopsida; order Fagales; family Fagaceae; genus Quercus; species Quercus suber. The sequence continues at coordinate 37,076 of NW_027070211.1, forward strand.
ATGCTGCCTATATTGATTCTTAGGATAAAACTTCAAATGGAAGTTTAAGACCTAGGGTAAAAGTGTTTGTGAACATGTGCAACGAAAGAAACCTGTAATTGCCAGATAAGAACAATGGCTGAAGAGTTACAAAAAGGTAATGGTCAGTAATATAACTTTTCCAAAAAATTTGAAACTCTTCCACCTTTCTTTTGATTTGGCAGTTACAGGCTCCTCTAGCTTATGATTACTTATGTGCAAAAAGGTTTTGAAGTGCCGTGGAAGGAACATTTTCTTCGGTTTTTACTTTTTTGCTGTAGAAACATCTATGATATTACTATCCTTCTAATGACCATTATTCAATTATAATATACCTTTTGGTATGGTCTTCTAGGGTAAACAAGAAGGAAAATGTTTGATGATTCAAAAAAATTTCTTATCATAAATTGTGTAATTTATAAATTTGTATTTACCTAAGTTAGACCATATTTCTTTCTGATGTCTTATGCTTTTTTTTTTCAAAAATTTTAAATATGTGTGCAGGGTATACCGTTGGCTATGTGAATATTAAAGCAAAAATGTTGTTTATACTTTGCAAGTTGAACTAAGACATTGATGCTTAAGGTATGTGTATGCATGAGTAGATTTACAATATCAGCTAAGTCATAAATAGTTGTTTCTACAATCAAGGATATTCTGCTATGTAGGGAAAACACCCATTTTAAAAACAGACATGCAAAAACCCCTTAAACGCCACACCCCTATACAAGCAGCACATCCCAAAAATGAAATGATGTATTAATTCAGTAAAAAACATAGTGACAAAGTAAAATATCTTCCTTCTCTCAATTTTCACTCTCACATCTTTAGTACTTGCACTTTCTGTTATGTTTCGTTTCTTCTTTGCATATACCTAAGGTAGCATAGCGTTATTATTTTCCTTCTTCAAATACTGTTTTTGCAATCCAAAGTTTCTGCTGTTGCTTTTCCTATTTGAATTAGCATCTCCATTTTTAGTTATTTCTATACTCTAGAATTTTGTTTTTATTTCATTGGCTAGGGTTCTTTGGTCACATTTTGTTAATTGCATTGATTTGGATTTTTTCTCCAGATTTACAATAATCCAGCTTTTGGTTTGGTGATTTTAAGGGTTTAGAGATTTTTCACTGGAACTTCTTATCGGTGCTTAGAAAAACACATAATTATTCATGTAGGTAATTGCAACGTTTTAAAATTTTCTATAGGGAGGTTCTTTTTACAATTCAAAATTGAATTTAAAGCTGTCTGTATATATTTTAAAAGAAATTTCCCCTTCTGAATTGTCTAGGGTTCTTCTTTCATCCTTATTAAAAAATAGATGGCTTTATTGTTTTTGTTTTTTTCCCTTGGATTTTAGTTTTTTTTCCATTCTATCCTTGCCAGAAACAGTGCTAATTGGTCGGTTACTATTGTGGAATTGCATTGTGTTTTGGTTTAGGACTCTATCACCACAAGTCAAACTCAAAACCCACACACATGATGCAAAGGGCAAAGAGCAAAGGGCAGTGGACAATTGGGCCTGGATTTTTTTAATTTGGAAATATTTCCTATTCTATTTTTTTCTTTCTAATTGAAGCTCCTTAATCGCAGTTGTCTCTAAATGGTGACAAGTTGAATTTATTGCTTTGGAACTGGGTTTAGTAATTTAATTTGGATGCTTTGGTCACAATAGATGGGTTTATTGTTTAGGCTTATTGACAATTTTTTTCAAAGTAAAAACAGTTTTCTGTAACTAATCTTAACGAAATCTTGGGGATCAAATAAGTGTGGGATTGAATGTTGTGCTGATATTTGCTTTTCTTTTTTAATCTTATTTAGGTCCATTGTTCAGTTAAGGTTTGTCGGAACTGTAGGCAAAGAGAGATAGGCCATATCCCGGTAAGCGGTAAACTATTTGCTTTTTTTGTTTTGGTTTTACAAATCTGGGGATTGAATATGATTTGGGTTTGAATTTCTTGGTTGGATTGGTTTAGATTTCGTTATTTGAGTTAGGCTTCCGTTAATGATGCCTCCTATAGTATAATACCAGTTTAAATATAATATGGTTTTAGATATCCAGTAAGGTAGTGTTTATGTTGGAGAGTTTGCAATCATCACTAAAAAGAAAGAAAAGGGTTTGTGCTTTGTACATCATACCTGTTTGATAAATGTCTTATAGACATTTTATTGGTATGATTTATTTTTTGGGGGTATATTGTTGTTCTCTTCAAATTCATGTTCTTTGAATTGTATTAGTCATTGAAGGTAAAAGATAACATTTTTCTTATGTCCAGTTTAATCATTATTATAGTCATCTAATAAACTAATGACCATTCTTTGCCTATTGCATTCAGTACATGAAGGACTTAATCTCTCTAATGGACAATATTGGGTTATCAGATTTTTTAAAACAAATAGTGTTACTGCATATTAAAGGATTATTTATTTTATATGGTTGTATGATTATTTTCTATCATTTTAAAAAACTTTCTTACCCTTTCTCTTTTTGCTGAATATGCCAAATTTCAACTTGGATGGTTTAAAATCTGAAAGTTTAAAGTGTACAGAAATTTATAATTTTCTTAAAAGTAAAATTATGGGATATTTGGTTAACTACTGCATTTCTAAAAAATAAATAAATAGATTAATAACTAACAAATTGTTATACACTTTACAACAGATTGTTACACTGTTATTAACTTCCTTGCAAACTTTTTTTGTATTGGTTTTGCTTTGTAAAAAAAAAGTTAGTTTGTTAAGAGTTTTCTTTGGTTTAAATGTTTTAAAAATTAAATAATTTTTTTTGAGGCTTTTAAATTTACATCTTAGTCTACTTCAAAACTTACATTTCTTTTTTAAAGGGAATTTCAGTCGCGGTTAGTGATGATTCTCCAAATAAAAGTTTCGATATTCAAAATAGAGCTCTTTCATATGGTTTGTGATCTCAGGATTGTAAGAATTCAGTTGCAATAGTAGCAGACTACCTAAAACCAACATGTTCTATTTTATTGAATACTTATATATGAAATAGAGCATAGAATTATTTTGTTATTGAACTTGGGTTTGGCTTTAACAAACGCTCAATTTTCTTGCTGTTTATTTCAAGTAAACCTGCCATGTTTTTCCATGGATTTTAGATAATTAGAGTTAATTACCTAGCATGCAACACATATTTTATAGGATCTCAGTTTTTAGAGCTTCATTTACATTGCCGTTCATCAGTAATTTTGTATTTTCAATGACATTTTTTTACTCACGTGCTAATGTAGATTTATCATCTCTGCTCTGACTTATAAGACTGTTGGTAACTATTCAAGAAAAGCTCCTGGATTGAGTTGAAAGGTTAGGACAACTTAATTTCCCTTTTTTTTTTTTACTTTTATTTAAATTTGTCTCTTTATCATTTGTTAATGTTTGATTAAAAAAACGTTGAACAAAAAAAGTTTAATAAGATTATTAAATATGTACTTTTTGACTCTTAAATCAGATGCTAATTTTTTTTTTCCCTTTACCATGTCTAGGATTCTTCTCTCACCCCTATTGAAATATAGATAGGTTTAGTATTTTAATTGTGATACTTTGGTCTCAAATTAACATCTCTACTTTTTTTGTTTTGATAGCATTGGGAGTATAGCTGAAGCTTAAAGTGTAGATTTATTGACAATTTTTTTCAAAGTGAAATTGGAAGTAGGAACAAACAAAGAAATAGCAAAGATTTTGTTAAAAAACTGTTACTTCATATCAAGGGATTATTTATTTGATATGGTTTTATGATTATTTCCTGCCATTTTAAAAAACCTTCTTACCCTTTTCACTTTTTGTTGAAATTCAGATTTGCTGAGTTTTCCCTGTCAAGTATGAAACTTAATAATTCATGTATATGCCAAATTTCAACTTGGATGGTTTAAAATCTGAAAGTTTAGATTGTATAGTTATGGGTTTACCCTCTTTCTATGGAATGTTATGGTCTAAGATTATTATTTCTGGTAGTTATTTTGCGTTGTTGGAATTTTGCTCATGAAGAATAGAAAAAGGCTTATATTTTAGAAGGTGATTCAGGTGTTGTTGCTTTCTACTATGCATTCTAATTTTTTTTATTTTTTTTGTGGGAAAGGGTCAAAAAGAAAGAAATAAACTAAAGAATCGAAGGCATGGTGTGTGTATAGTGTCTTAGGTAAATTTGGAGAACTATGTTGAATCGTTCATACACTAAGAAGTTTTTTTCCCTACCTAAGAAATAAAAGAACCAAGAAGTTAAACCAGAAATAATAGTCCATCTGAAGTGAAGGAAGTGTCTTTACTTGGTGAAAAGAAGGAATTTTTCCTCTGTTCTCTTATGTAAAAAGTTAAGAAAACAGAAAATATCCAAACTACTTGATGTGTTTAGATTTGTTAAAGATGAGATTTTAGATGCAATTCCTCAAGCATGTATGTGCTTCAACTTTGGACATCAGTTTAGTAAAAAATTTCTAAAGAACCATTTGAATTACAACTTATCGAAAAAAAAGAAAACTGTTTGAATTACAATAATTATTTGCTTTTAATTTTTAATAAAAATTTTCTTGACACTATAGTGCCTATGACCATTACACACTTGAAACTTCCATGGAGGAGATTTGGTGGCTAGGATTATAAGATGCATTCTTAGAATTGAGACTACAAAAGATTGAGCAAAGTGTAACTTGGCAGATAAAAAATATGAATTTTTCTTTTCCAATTTTGTTTTAGGTTGTTTTGTGGTTTTCAACTTTTCATAGATTTAATTTAGAGTGTTTCTTCCAATAGATATTAAAATATTGTTTCTTTGTATTTATACATAGGAATTTTACCTTATATTATTATTGAATATGTTCTCCTTAGTTTTCGTGATTGTTATAGATTAGCAAAAATAGTTTGAGTGGATTATGAATAGAAGTGCACTTCTTCTAAAGAAAACAATTTTTGAAACATGAAGCTTAAAAGGCTGTATTTGCTTCTATCATTTCAGAGGTTACATTTAAATAGGTCTTCATTATGCTAATGCCTCTGGTTGGACAACAATCATCCATTTAGCACACTAAAGAATCCATTTTGTTCTTTTTGTGTATACCTTTGTAGTTGGCATGTTCAAGATGGACAAAATAAAAATAATGCATGTGAGAAGATATTTATTTGTCATCATTTTATTTTCCAAGTGCTATTGTGCTGTAGTTTTTGTAGGTGAATGATGATGGCCCAATTCATCCAAGTGAAACAGAGCTGGCACTTACAATTCATCAGGGCTAGAATATGGCTTAGCTCACTAAATGTTTTTTGGTTAATGAGTTTTTAAACTTTATTTTCTGCTATGGGGAATTTTGGACTTTTGACAATGTTATTGAACTTAACTCTATATCTCACAATTGACAATTTTATTTTTTGAATTGAGTGGCATTATTAAAACAAAGCCTTTAATAAACATATTAATTGTTGTATTTATTATATTGTTATGTCAAATTGATGGTATTTTAAATGTGTAAAATGTTTCCCGCGCATTGCGCGGGTTAAATGCTAGTTAATTTAATTAGCATGCAATACGCGTGGTAGCACAAACAAATCACCAATTAACTAAATGTAGTGAAAATTAAATTGACAGGGTGATTTGTTTAAAATAGGGAAAACCTACACGGCAAAAACCCCATTGGGTGATTTTAAGATCATCACTTTCGAGAATTCACTATTATCACAACAAGCGGTTATAAGTAAAGGAATCCCAGTACCTTATACCAACCTACAGTTGAACCCTTATCCCAATACCCAATTGGACTTGTTCTGTAGTGAAAATATCTCCTTTTCAATGCACAGCTCCCAGTACGTGACTAACTAATTTGATGCACGGATTCCAGTACGTGGCTTACTCACCAACTTGAGAAAGATTTTGGTTGCAAAGTTCTTCAGTTCATCAACACGATGAAGATCACGAAACTCCTTAGTTACAGAACCCTACGATGTACAAACACAGCAACTTCTTCAAGAGAAAGATGAACTAGGGAAAATTCTATCTCCGGTTACAATTTGCATGAACACAACTTTGCTTCACACTTACGTGACCTTTTACGGCCCTTAAAATAATCCTTATATATGTTTAAGGCTGTGAGAAAAGAAAGCCCAAACATATATACACGGATTAGATGAAAATCAGAGCTGAAAGTCTGTTTTTCATAAACCTTGATAGATAGCTTATCTATCGAGAAGCTGTCAGCATCGGGCTGATAGGCCACAAACTGGATTGACCCATTGTGATAGAAATTAATTAATTAATTAGTCAAGTTATTAATTAATCAATTTATCATGTAAACGCGTGATAGCACAAACAAATCACTAAAAACTAAATATGCAGCGAAAATTAAATGACAGGTGATTTGTTTATGAATGGGAAAAAATCTGACGGCAAAAACTCCACCGGGTGATTTTCAGGTCACCACTCTCGAAACTCCACTATTATCACAACAAGTGGTTACAAGTAAGAGAATCCCAAGTACCTTACCAACCTACAGTTGAACCTTTACCCCAATACCCAATTGGACTTATTCTGTAGTGATAGTTCCTAACTTTGATGCACGGCTCCCAAATACGTGACTAACCAATGCGCGGATCCTAGTACGCGACTTCAACACCAGCTTTGAAGGAGAGGTTGGCTGCAAAGTTCTTTAGTTCATCATACACAATGAAGATCAAGAAGATACTTGGTCACAAAACCCTTTGGTGCAAATACATAGCAACTTCTTCAGAAGAGATGAACTAGGTTAAGAACTTCGTCTTTGATCACAAGTTGCTTGAATAGAGTTTGCTCAATATTTTTGCAATTTGTGTACAATTTGACAACTTTTAAAATAATCCTTTTATATGTCTAGGATTAGGAGAAAAGAAGGCCCAAAGACACATTCACGGATCCTAAGAAATCAGATCAGAAAATTTGATTTTATAAATCTCGACAGATAACAGGTGTCGAAGAGCTATCGAGCAAGTGTCGAGCTTTAATGAATTTGCACTTCAGCTTATTTTTCTTGGACAGACTTGATGACTTCAACACTTGATCTTGAAACCTTGTTTCTTGAAGTATTAAAAATACATAGAATTACCCAATTACAAGTATAGCGCGTTTTGTCAAAGGATTAGCCAATTTACATAAACAAATGACATATGTTCTTAACAAGTGAAAACATATATGTTTTAACAATCTCCCCCTTTGGCAATTCGTGACAAAACCACAACAAACAAATGAATATATGAGAGAAGTCATAAATCACTCAACTCATATATACTTGTTGAATACAATAAAATCTATCCTATCACAAACCCTTGAAAGACTTTGCAAGAAAAGAGTTTATGGCAAGTAGACTTTGACAACCTGTATTTCTGAAACACTTTCAATAAAACTTATCAAGGCATCTTGTGTGAAACAGAAATAATAGATTGCATACAAGTATAAGAAACCTGTGCATAAAGATAGAGAAGAAACAACACATGAAGAGACAGGTGAAAGAAACATACATCCACATATAGAGAAAATAAGTACAATGTATGTAAAAACTGGTCACAAGACTTCATATACAAGAACAATGTATCTAAAAAGTAGAAAAGAAAAAGATACACTCACTACATCCCTCAAGTATCAAAACTCCCCCTAACAAAACTGTCCTATACTAACTCACCCCCTAAGATGACTACTCTCATATCCAAAACTATTCCCCCTTTTTGTCACGAGTGACAAAGGGTAAGTATGTCAAGTAGACATCTCATCAGTAGAGATAGCATCTCCATCATCATCCGAAGCGTCATCGTCATCACCATCATCATCATCATCCTCAGAATCAGAAGCCGCTGGAGGAGGTGGTGAAGGACTAGCCTCAGAAGTAAACCCACCCATGGTCGCCTACCGTCGTGCAATACGACCAACATGAATATTCACCTGATACAACTCAGTAGAGAGCATATCTAGGCGAGCATCCATGCGCTGTAGCTGCGCCATGATGTCTCCAAGAGATACATCGCCCATAGAGGAAGGAGTGGATGTAGACGGAGTAGTATGAGTTGGAGCAGAACGGGAGAAAGGAGTGGAATCCGGCTGTCGCAACCTAAACTGCGCTGCACTACGTTTTACGGTAGCGGTGTCTATGGCATAAATGTGAGTGAAGTGGTCGGACACAAGAAAAGGGACAGAAAAATGGAGTAAGATCCTCGTGATAGCAAAAGGAAAGATGAGCTTATCACGGTACGCCGAATCTAAATGAACATCTATGATAGAAAAAATGAAATGAGAAGGAAAATCTATAGTAAGATGCTCAAGAAGAGATAACAAAAATCGAACACGAGGCTCTGTGATGGAGTTGTAGTGAGAGAGAGGATGGAGTACAGAAGTCATCACCATGTTTAAGAATCTAGGACCTTTAGCAAAAGGTCTACATGATGTATACTGATGTTCACCCCAATCAGCAGGGCGCTTACAAAAAGCAGAAAATGAGCTCATCTTTGGACACAGTCTTCAGACGCTTACAAGAAGGATAGTCAGGAAACTCTATCCTAGGAACCCGAAGCACATTCGTAACTAGTTGCGGTGTGATAAGGATGCACGTACTTCGAACGCGAGTGAAAAAGAGAGGTACTGAACGATTAATCTCGTGCATGTTGGAGTAAAACTCCTGAATAAGCATGATAGGACAAGTGATTGGGATGTCACACAGTGACTCCCATCCCCTACTGTGAATGATAGAGGGAAGGTCAGTGTCGGCAAAGTTCACCAAAATGACTTGGTGTTCTGAATGAACACCTCGTCTAGAGAAGTTCTCCGAGAATGCCTTGTGGGCATTATCATCATGGAACCGAAGATTAAGAGGAGCAGAATCAGAAGAGGAGGAAGCTCCAGAACGAAGAGGGTTCCGAGTAGGAGTGGATTTACGCTTAGGTACCATAGACACTACTAACGTAAACAGAATGAGAAAGAGAGAGAGAAAGAGATAATCAGAAAAGTCCCAAAACAATTCAAATATATCAAATATATTGAATAGAGAGTACGTATGCATGGGGAATGCATGAACATGTGACATGCAAAGTAAAAAGCATCATGGGCTCAGCCTAATCCAATCTTACCAGCACACAAGCATAGAACACACATCTAAATGCATGGAAATACCATTCTAATACACATGTGATGTAATCTATGCGATATTGAACACATTTAAATGAAAACCCATCCCAAAATTTCAAGAAAAACTCATCAATTTTGAAAAACCCCAAAACTTTTCAAAAACCCCAAAACCTAAGATTCAAAACATGAAATGCATGAAGAATGAAGGAAAAAGAGATCATATCAAGTGATTTGAAGCAAGGAAGGGCCAACAATCACGTGGGTTGATACTAGTTGTTGGCCTTTAAAATCCAACATTTCTTCACTTGTTTCTTGGACAGACTTGCATGGCTTTAACACTTATCTTCAAACCTTGTTCCTTGAATCATTAAACACATCCTAGATCTACCAAATTACAAGTAAAATGCGTTTTGTCAAAGGATTAGTAAATTCTAATTTGACATATGTTCCTAACATTAAATCACATATGTCCTAACATGTTCATTTAGCAAAAATATTATATAGCTCATAGTTCATAAAGGGTAAAACTAAGGTATAATATTTAGGTATTTTTCCCTAAGTTCCCCTTTTAAGATTCAGTCATGTGGCTGTACTTAACAAAAAATACACTTTCATTCCATTAGAAAAAGTCACATGGCTAAATTTTAAGAGAGGAGTTTAAAGAACAGTACCTAAGTACTATACATAAATTTTGTCATTACATAAATTACGTCAATTCCATTTACAATATTAAGAAATTTTTTGTAAGGAAAATTCTCGTATTAATAGGAGTTCTGAATACCTCATAAAGTTTGTGGGCAATTAAATCTCTTTCGACATGTGTAATCCCATGACAGTAGAAGTCTACCTTGTATAGAGTTCTAGAATCTTGGGCCAAAATGGGATTTTACCCCTTTCAACAAAACTTTCCAGCATTTTGCCTCCTTTCTCAAACTACATAGGGATATACTCCTGTTTTGAAACTCGATAATGTGAGGCTCGATTTTCATATAAAACTCGATTATCCTATAAGCGAGTTACTAAAAATCTTGATGTTCATATAGTCGAGTTAGTATGAGCTTTGTGCCACGCTGGCAAAGCAGATGTGGCCTTTTCCAATAATAAAAAAAATGTTTGTGTATACATGCATAACTCAATAACTAGAAAATTGAGTTTGCCTTAACAATTTGAATGACTAACGTCTTATAATGCCTGCTTACTCTCTCCCTGTACACCTCCTCGCTCTCTGCCATCACTTTCCCTCTACACTCTCCCTTGCTCTCTACGATCACTCTTCCTTACTCTCCCCTACTCTCCATCAGTCTCACTCTCACTCTCCCTATCCAGTCTCCCTCACCCTCTGCAATTAGTTGCTGTTGCCGGAATCCTGGTGCTTCCGTCGAAGCTTCATCGTACCCGTTGCTATTGATAACAGGTATGTTGCTTTGCTGTTGATTTTTCTTTTCTTCTACATTTTTTTTTTTTGTTGTTGTGGGAAATGGATGATTATCAGAGGGGGATCTCGCATTACCAAAATCTTCAATTTTTTTTTTTTCATTTTTTCTCCTCTAATTTTAATTCAGTTACTTTTCATTTTATAGCCTTTGAAATGATTTGGTTTTGCTTGGAATATTTAGATTCGTTTTTTTAGGATACTCTAGACTTATAATTCAAAGGCTATGATATTTAGATTGTTTTAATAGTTGGACTTCTAATTAATATACAATAGATTTATCTTAACTGTGTTAACAGTGTTTGCATGATTGTTAATTGAGTTTTTTAGCATGATATATGTTTGAAAACATGTCTTATAGACCTGCATTTTAGTTTCTTAGTATTATGTTGTTTATAAAATATATACCTACAAAACGAATCCTCTAACTTTTAATACCATTAAGATGATTGCACTATTGACTCATAAAATAGATGCCTACAAAAGAGAAAGCAAAGGGTAGCCTATAGCTGTATGATGGCAGTTACCATATCTTTGATCCATTTTTTTTTCTGGTTATATGTTTGAAATAAGCCTAAAGGAATACCTCCTGACCATAACCACTCCTTTATACTTTTAAGGGCTAGAATATAAATGAAAACAACATGGAAAGTGTACCAGTAGTAGTTTTACATAAATAACTTTTTAGAGTAAACTTACTAGAATTAAGATACTTCAATGCTTTTGACTAGCTTAGTATAGGGTGATTTCTTAGTTTTTGTATGTCTAAATATTATAGTGCTCTTTATGCTTAAATTCACAGGGAGGATAGTACCTACTCCATTGTTTACTCTAGTTGTAGATCTTGTAGAATTTGGGTCTTTCCTATGTGTTTAGGGAGGAGAGGAGATATATTTTCTTTAAGAAATTCTCTATTCTACATGCATTGGATTTCATTTCTATGATCTAGTCAGCTTAGTAATTCTTGTTACTAAGTTTTTGATTGCAATAAGTAGGATCATGATATGGTTTGTTACCATGGTAGTGATCTGGTTACTTTGATATGGAAATCCAGCCATGGATCGGATCACAAAACAATTTTTCTTTTTATTTGTCCTTTCATGAAGAGAAATTATTCTTCAATTTTTTTTTATCAAGTGGGTGAATTCTGTGCTGATTCATTATATGGTCATCTTTCATTTACTTGATCATGAGTTTGCCAGTAATCCAATTCTGGCAATACTTGATCATTACATGGTTATCTTTCTTTTTTATATGGTATATACTGTTTCTTTCAATTTATTCAGAAAATTTTATGACACCATTTGATATGTGAATTTTGAGTTTTGACCCACAATTTGATAACTATATGGTTTGATATATGAAAGAAGACATGATTTGCTATTGTAATTATATCTTGTCATAGAGTGAATCCTCAATAATTGCTAACAATCTATTTGCTGTCATGTTAGATATGCAGGCATTGAATTCTGTGGATCCTGGACCCGACAATGATACCCAGTTGAGGTGGCAGCCAGATCATCAATCAACTCCACTTTGGAGGCACAGCGATGGTGAGGTATGTAGTTTTATTATTAATACATAGTCGTTTTATAATTACCTCATGTGCACTACCTAACACAATGTTTGTTTGTGTTCAGGAGGTGCCTAGCGTCGTAAAGTGTTGATGCGGTAAATGTGTATTACCGCGGGCACGTATCATGCAATACATCTATGCAGTAGGTTTCACCGGATTATTCAAGGTTCTTGATCACGGCCTTGGTAGAGCGGTGGTGTCTGGAGACGCACATGTTCCACTTACCCTATGGAGAAATGGGTATCACCTTGCAAGATATAGAGGTGATGTTGGGCATTCCGGTGGATGGGTTGCCTGTCACTAGGAAGACAGACATGAACTAGAGTTGGCTATGCTTACAATTGTTGGGCCATGAACCTCTGCCGTCGATACCCAACTCAAATAGGTCTATCCTTTGTGGGGTGAGGATAAGATACAAGTGGTTTGATGCATAGTTTGTCGCTCCCTTAGTTGCGGATGTCGGTGATGAAGTAGTGCAGCATATGCCCGCTACCACCTACTTGTTTGGATGGGGACCCTGTTGTTTATGGATAAGTTGGTAGATCGGGTCTCACTCATGCCTCTGCAATTCCTCAACCCAATTAGCAATGCGAGACAGTATAGCTGGGTTAGTGCAGCATTAGCCTGGCTCTATAGGCACCTTTGTAATGCATCGAAGAAGGATGCGATGCAGATTGGAGGAGCACTGTTGTTGGTGCAGCTGTGGGCTTATTCAAGGTTCCCACGAATATGCCCAATGGCGAGGCCGCCTTTACTACCAGTGTAGTCAGGTTCCCTTGCCATTAGGTACGTTCATTGAGTTCTCATTATTCAAGTTAAGAGTCTGTTCGGATTTGTTAGGACATATGTAATTTGATGTTCATATATCAACATTTTATGTAATTGGCTAATCTTTTGACAAAATGCACTTTACTTTTAATTGGGTAGATCTAGGATATGTTTAATGCTTCAAGAAATAAGGTTTCAAGTTCAAGTGTTAGAGCAATGCAAGTCTGTCCAAGAATCAAGGAATAAAGTGTAGGATTTTAAAGCTCAACAGCTAGCTTGACAGCTAGTATCTATTGAGGTTTAAAAACTACTGAAGCTCGTGGCTCGACAGCTAGCTCGATAGATAGGGTATCTGTCGTGGTTTATGAAGTTTAGCTTTTCAGGACTTCTTTTCATCCAATACGTGATTATGTGTTTAGGCTTTCTTTTCTCACAACCCTAAACTTATATAAAGATTATTTTAAGGGCCGTAAAAGGTTGCGCAAGTGTGAAGCAAAGTCTTTTTCATGCAAATTATGACAAGAGACAGAATTTGCCTTAGTTCATCTGTCTTTTTAAGAAGATGCTGTGTTTATACACTGTAGGGTTTTGTGACAAAGCAATTACATGATCTTCATCGTTTGGATGAATTGAAGAACTTTATAGCCAACATCCTTCCCAAGTTGGTGATTAAGTTGTGTACTAGGATCCGCGCAGTTGGTCAGTCACGTACTGGGAGCCATGCATTGAAAGGAGAGATTGTTACTACAGAACAAGTCTAATTGAGTATTGGGGTAAAGGTTCAACTGTAGGTTGGTATAAAGTATTGAGATTCATTTACTTATAACCGCTTGTTTTGATAATAGTAGATTCTCAGGAGTGGTGACCTTAAAATCACCTGGTAGGGTTTTTGCCGTGTAGGTTTTCCCCATTCGTAAACAAATCACCGTGTCAATTTATTTTCCGTTGCATACTTTAGTTAATTGGTGATTTGTTTGTGCTACCACGCATCTTGCATGTTAAATTAATTAATTAATAAAATTGGCAAATTAATCAATTAATTTATCACAAGGGGTTAATACGTTTTTGGCCTATCAGGATTAATTATTTATGTGTAATAGTATATTATATTATATTTTTCTCTTTGATATAATTAAAAATATGCCAAACTAAAAAACAAAACAAACTTATCAATGCTTAGATACTAAAATATATAGATGTGAAATATAAAGAAAAGTTTATTAAATGTAAAGGAAGAGAGAGTTCACTAACGACATTGTTCACAGTTCATTACATGAAAGTTCACTAACAAGCATTTGTTGAAACCCCATGTTTGCTAGGTGGAGTGGGCCAAAGAGCACTGCATAGCATGCTACACACGTCCTTGCTGCGTACCAAACGTCGCTGTCTATACTACAGGCAGAGCAGGTATTCGGTTAATTTACGTCCTCAATTGCATGACCACATTCAATAGAATGTGGTCACCTCTAATCTAATGTTTCTAAACTGATTTAAGAAAATCTTCTATGATCTATTGCATGACCCTTTACAATGATCGTCTAATCTCCTATAATTTTTTGTATGACCATTCATATTGATTGTCTACGTGTATTTTAATCACATGACCAGTATGTATCATATACCTAATAGTATACATGAATGATGATTTGAATCATTGCCTACGGGTTTCTTTTTTGTTTTTAGATTCATTGATTGAAACACTTGCACATCGCAGAACATAGGGTCCAAGCTGAACCACTAACAATTCAACATAGGGTATTATTACCTAACCCTTGCATCAGTTAACAGACATTCCTATGGAAGGAATTAACTCCAGAACCAACCAACCAAAATAAACCCCCCCTAATGATCCAATGAGGTATTTGTTGATTCTAACAACTTGTAGAAGAAATAAGGATTTTTATTTTATTTTTATAGGATAAATTAGTGCCACAATTAGAAAATTAAGACAACAGTACTCATAATGATGGCAAAAGGCAGATTATGATTTTAACCCATAATAGGACCACATCTCTCTTGCAAGTTATAATACATTCTATATACTCTAAGAATACAACATCATTTGGAAAAAACATATGTTCCCCCTACCTGTTCAAAAGGACCTAATCTATCTTGCTAATCACTTGGTTGTTTGAGTGCAACCAGACAATCGCTTCAGGTGTGAGTCTTCAAACCATATACATGATATTGAAAGGGTTTCCTGATGCATTCTTTAGTCACATTTATTCACCAGCTTATTCCGTGATAGGGTTTCTTGTGGTTGTTTCGCATCTCTTCCGGTTCTTGTCACACTTGTCCAAGACCCTAAATCATATCACGACTATTGAAATTTCAATTCATGTTAGTGGGAACTGAGTACTTTTAAAGTTGCGAACTTATAGCAAAAGTTTAAACTATTTAGAGAAATTTAAAATTTAACTATGCTAACAATTAGCAAGGATACTCATGACTGACATTTGTTCACTCGAATTCTGTGAAGTGAAATCTTTAGATTCATTAAATGTATTTTTCTTAAGCTTTTGCAATTTAATATTTTTTTCATAAATATCTCAGTATACTTAATCTCAGTGTTATCATTCTCTTCTGTACAGTCTTCACTCTTCCACTTAATCCCAGTTTGGCCAAATTCTTCGGTCACCTCTTTGTTTATCATATCCATCTTTACTACTCGAACCTCCCTCTTTCCCTTTTCATTCATTCAAAATGAAATCAAGCCTCTCTTTCTCATTAATGCATTTGAGATTTGTTGTCCATGGTCAAATCATCTTGGGCATCTCTTCCTCATTTTTTTAATAGGTGCTATCCCGCTTTTGAATGGATATCACAATTCTCCTATTTATCCTCTAACATAAAAATTGAATTAAGTAAAATAACAGGGGTGGAAGGATAGGGTTGCGCCACCTCACATTCACTCCATTCCCAATCTTACTTATAAACCATTTCCGTTCACCATAAACTAATTTCTTCACCATATTCCACTTCAGGACACTATTCTCTCTCTCTCTCTCTCTCTCTCTCTCTCTCTCACACACACACACACACACACACACACACAATTCACAACTTCAGGCTACAACCTTACTCATTAAGATTTAATAAATTTGATTTCCTTTTTTTTCTTTGAAACAATCTTATTTTTTTTATGAGTATAATAATACTGGTTATAACCTGATTTTTCTTTCACTTCAATGTTTGAATATAAGCCTCAAGAAAGTAGACATGGGAAACTAACCAGAATCTATGGAGACAATCACCATTAACAACAAGAACACAACTTACAATTGACCAGGGAAATTCATACTATTCAGCCTCCAATATCTGTTTGTGCATGACCTCCTAGACTATACAGTTAGAAGTGGATGTTTGCTAGAGCAAACTATGAGTCTTAATTGCACTGTTTAAAATCCATACCGCTCATTTGGATGCAATTGTTTTTATACAATTTTTCATCGGGTCACATTTGAAATTTACCTTTCAAGCATGCATTTCATTTAATACTTTGAACATTTAAAATATATTCCTTGTTAAGTATTCTTTCTAAAATAAAAGAAAATTAAATGTTTGACTAGAATGGAAGAAAGTAAACAAAGGTCACATGGCTGTTTAGCTTTATTGGCATTGTCTTATAGTCACAACTGTATTGCTAATTTGCTTTTGATCAACTTCAATATTCAAGATTTCACAACAATTTGATGCATCTTTTAAGATTTGGGAATTTGTATGTTATAACATATGCTCAATGTCTTTGAGTAAGGATGAGACCTGATTTTTTTTTTGGGAGGTGGAGACTCAGAGAACAGAAATTGTATTGGTCATGGTACAAATGAGAAAGTAGCACCAAGTATATCTGGATTATATAATTCCTGCATTATTTTTTGTTTTGAATTATGATTGTTTTGTGTTTTTTGTTTTATTTAAAAAAAAAAAACAAATCAATTTACTAATGAATTTTTGTTATGTATTTTGTACACTCTATTCTTACTCTAAAATGAGGTTTTCCAGGGAACGAACAATCATACAAGAGAAAGTGGAGGATGTGCATGTTTTTTTGCAAACAGAGAATTAGAAGACAATTTTGCTTTATGAATATCTCAGTTGGGTGCCAAGCCAACTTTTGTGGACTGCCACTGAAACACCAATCCTTGGTTGAATATGCATGAACTGTTAATCCCTCACCCGGTATGCTTGAATTGATGGTGGAAATGCATCTGTGCTGGTTGTTGTGATTTGAGGCATATGCTTGTAAGATTGCACAGATGCAACTAAAATGATGTTGTAAGATCTTTCAGTTCGTGTAGTCATTTACTTTGTTTAAACCATCTCTCTGTATGTGAATATTGTAGTTATGATGAATATGTGATGTTTATGTTATACTTAAAAAGGTTGTTGAGCAATGTACTATGCTTCAAATGATCCATGGTTAAGTCACTCATATGTAGCAGTGGCAAAATGGAAGATGTGTATTAGTTGTATCTTGCTTGCATGATTGTAGGTTTAAAATATTACTTGTATTTGTGGGTTATTTGGGTGTGACTTTAAAGGATGAACATGTGAACGCTTCTTTGTCTTGAGTCTAAAGGCAATTAGGAAAAAAGTCTTTGGATGACAATTACATAGTAGTTGGATGTTTAAGAAAGATGATTAAGAAGGAAGAGGGACAGGCTGTTAGGTAGGATGAGAACTAATTTCATAGTTCACTCTCCACAAAGTGCAGATGTGTTTCTCTTCCTCATCATTTAAATTTGTTAGCATGATTTCCATTTTGATGATGATGATTTCTGATGAGTACTATTTGTCATAAAACAACCTTCCATCTTAGCTAATATCTGTATGTGCATGGGTCATTATCAAGGTAGGCTAATGAACACTAAGAGTGGTGATTTTATTACTGGTTTGATTTCTAACTTTCATCGATTACAAGCACAACTAATGGTAGTCACATCCATGCCCTACCACTCTTTGAGCTAGATCCATTTAAAAAGAAGAAGAAATTTTAGTAAAATCTAAACCATTCATTTAGCTATAAATGGTTAGAATTTTAAGAACCCTATTGGGTTGTTCTAAATATTCTATATAGAATCATTATTCATCATAAAATGGATATGTTTATGGCTTTTAAAAAATGTATTAAATTTAGCAAAAAAATGGAAATGAAAACTCATAAATTGGAATCTGTATGAGTACATCATTGATTTAAATGAAATATTGATACTAAAAGAAAGACTATATAAGTTATTTTCCCCCTTCTTTTTGCGATTTTCTAATTTAATAGAATATTTATGTATTTCAGTATATTTTTGTAAGATATTGTCCAATCCAACTAGTTTAGGATACGGATAAGTGAATTAAATTATTGAGTCTATAATTTTTCGCCACACTTTAAAGCAAAATAATACAAATATCTATATTATTTATTTTCCAATTTTATTCTAATTCAAAGTTATGTAAACATTTTTTAATTGAAGATCATGCTACGTGTGTGTGGGTGTATGCCACATGCATGTTTAATTCCAACATATATTTTGATAATTAAGGTCTAATCATCAAAATTATAGAAAAATAATGAGTGGTTAAAAATTCAAGAATACAATATATATACATATATATAATTTTTAATATAAAAAATAAGAGATGGAATTGAAAAAAAAAATTCTGATCATTAGTGTCAATTATAATAATAAAACTAGGCATAATAAGATACTATAATATTATTGATAAAAGAATTACAATTCAATCAAATTGAATAATTTTTGTGTAAGTATTTTAAGAGAGCGTTTAAATTAAGATATGTATTATACCTTTAAATATGAAAAAAAGAAAAGAAATCAACAGGGGTTTTCAATGTATATTAGCTTCGTGTGTGTCTGTATATATATATATATATATATATAAAGCTCACTTTGTTATCTATACTCATCTCCTTTAAAGTCTAAACATTGATGTCCATTTCAAACAATCAGCTGGACCTACATGTTAATTAAAGAGAGACATGCATGATTGTAGGCACCTTTTAGGTAAAATTTAATATAATTTCTGTTGTGGCCTCGGGCGTTCATCTCTTGTGAAGGTATTATGTGCATAGTGGACTTGGACCAGGTGTTCTTTGGGGACTTCCCAGTTCCCTCCCTG
This sequence comes from Quercus suber, assembly GCF_002906115.3. NCBI lineage: Eukaryota > Viridiplantae > Streptophyta > Magnoliopsida > Fagales > Fagaceae > Quercus > Quercus suber. The sequence continues at coordinate 56,084 of NW_027070211.1, forward strand.
TAACTAATATTGTCAGTTGATTTGGCTGGAATAAATTTAATATATCAATGCAGCTGACCATTCATTATGTTAATCTTTTTAGTTAGATTGTATCCTACGTTTTTAAAATATTTCCTTTTAAGGCGCATCCTCCACTGGGTCATCAAGGAATCGAGATAAAAAAGTAGTGCTTCTCAAAAATAATAAGGTTAACGTGAAAATGTGATAAATGAAACAATTAGCAGGTTTGTTATGATGCATCGCAAAATAGTAAGACATGCTCCCAAGATAGCCACATGCAAGTCAAACAGTTGGAAACTGATAACACTTCTAGTTAAACCACACGCACGAAACTAGTTACTTGGCATATATACATATCTTATTGAATACCACAACAAGAATTCATACTTTTGCATTCATTTACCCGTACACTGTCTCGTTGGTTCATCGACTTCATCATCCCCCACAACATGGGCCACCACTTCATTCAACATGTTCGCACTCAAGGTTTCAATCCTCCTTGCGTGGTCACGTTCCTCAATGGCAACTTCCAACTAATGCCTCAACAAGGTGTTCCTAATGTCTCCACTGCTATAGTTGGGTCCTTCGCTTGGAGACGTGCTCGGTGGACTTGCGGACGACATGTTCGGAGTTGCCCACGATGCGGACGCACCACCCTGCACGTCCACACCATTATGATGCAAATACTCCATGTATGCAGCTTCTGCTTCCCTTCAATCTTTATATGATTTTTGATTGGCGTTTGGGAACTTATGAACTTGTCTGCTCGCATCTAGCCAACTGTCGTATATGCTTGGAACACGACCATTAAACACAACGTAGCTACGTCCCATCCCGCTCTACAAACACGCATTGCTGGGCTGATAATGCTAGACATTGCACCTATTGACATTGGGGCGTAGTTTAAATGACTTAACTTGTACAAGTTCAAATGCTTCAAACACATGCAATGGACACCTACTACGTAATACCCAATCACAGTTGACAGATTGTAGTTGCCTAGACAGTAAGCATTCCTTTCAACACATGCATAAGTACTGAATACTATGCAAATACTTTCTATGCATTACAAACCTAGAGAAATTGATCATATACGACATGCAAGTCTTACCTTCAGAAATCAATTGGAAGTAGTACTTTGCTGTCTCCAAACGCGCTATCCTGCAAAGTCCTTGCACCATAATAGTGGATGCATACCTTCTTAATAACAGAGTAGGTCTGGGTGTTTATAGAGAAATTGGGAAGAGTAACTCAATATTTTAAGAATCAAGTTACATAATACATATCTCGATTATACAGAAATCGAGTTATGCACAATATCCCCCTGAACACTTGGATTCCTCCTGGGTTGCATCTAGATCTATCCAAAGTTCTGGATTGAAAAAGGCATAACTTGATTCCTGTATAATCGAGTAATTGAATAACTTGAATCTTCAATAGTTGAGTTACACACAACTTGATTCCTTATTTGCTGAGTATTTGAAATTGCCATCACATCATCAGCTTTTTGTAAATGTTACTTAGCCATTGAAAAATCAAGTTTTGTAATAACTTAACTATAAAGAAGTCAAGTTATGATTTGTTACCTAGGGACCACATATCAAAACCCATGCACGGCTCTGGCTGTTCAGTTTTGAAAAACTTGAGAGTGGTTTGGTTGGTCTGGGTGTGTTGGCATTTTCCTTCTCACCATTGCATCTTCACCAAGCATACTACAGTTGTGGTCCCCTTCTTCTCTGCTGTGGCACATCTCCCCTGACAGGTACAGAGTTGTAAATATATGAGACTACAACTAAATCTTGACTTTTGTAAAAAATGTGAGTACACTTACTGTGGCACTTTAGTATGAATGTGATTACACTTTAGTATGCTTCTGATTACACTTTAGTATGATTGTGACATTGTGTGTGTGTGTATATATATGTATGTATAGATATATCTATATATAAACAAACATACCTACACATATATGATCACACACACACACACGCGCGCGAGCGCGTGCGCGATTGTGACACTTTGTGTGTGTATATATATATATATATGTATGTATAGATATATCTATATATAAACAAACATACCTACAATTATATGATTATATATATGTGTGTGTGTGTGTGTATACACACTTTCGCATTCCTACATATGTATATTAGTGTTCACTTGTACTTATCATAACAATGATGTAACAAACAATTATAGGTTTAAATTGTCTGGTTTGAGTGCATGTTTGTGTACAAATGAATCAAGTTTTTTAACAATACTTAGGATATCATTATAGTGCATCTGTAAAAGTTTCATTGTATGTTCACGTGCGTAAAGATTAATTATAGTTGCATTAACATAACCCCCTATCTTTTGTATGATAACCACAATTAATTATCCTTATCCAGGTATGCCATGGGTCATCATTACTTCTATGTTTACTATGATGGGGAGGCATATTACCATGACTTGCATGGGCTGTCCTATAGAGGCCAGTCACAGAAGTAGAAGTTCATTAAGTTGAAATGTGGAACACACTTGAGAAAAATGCACCGGAAGATAATGGCAACTCTAGGATTGGACAAGGAGTCACATAAGATATCCATCATGTACCGTGCTCCTTAGCTACTTGTGGATACTTAGGTTTTCTACAACTCAAATCTGTTGTGTTGCGATAATGACATGGACAGTGATTAAGTAGACCCCCTAGTTCATAATGTCTAACTTGTATGTAACTATTGAGGCTATTGGGTTCCATGCTGGTGTAAGTTCGCAAAGAGCCACAATTATCTCCGCTTGATGTGTATCCTTCCGTTGCCGATGCCACGCCTTTGCCCTACAACATTCAACCATGCAGTGTGGTTAATGATTTGGACAACACTGAAGAAGCCGAAGTGTTGGGCGCCACTTAGACACATGACATGGGAGGGTCTAGTCACGCATATGAACATGTTTAAGCCTATATGGATGGGAGACTTGATATTGGTGCCAATCGAGATGTGTACGAAGAGTTCATTGATAATGATGGACTGGTGGACAATCTGGAGGTCTTAGATGAACTATAGGTTGACCACAACAAAGAGGCTTGCCCTAATACAGTTCCTATCCCAGAATGGTTCACATCAAACACATGGGACAATATTAATGACCCATCACCTTCTATGGATACAAGACATCTTACAAGTTGGCAGAAAGGTGACCAGCCGGCAAAGGGGATGCTATTCAAGAGCAAAGCCTCTGTTCAATATGTGTTGACCTTGTACTCTGTGGAGAATAATAAGCAATAAAAGTACATCAAGTCTGACTCCAATAGGTTGGTAATGCGGTGCATACATGATGCATGTCTGTGGTTAATTTGGCATTGGACGATGCAGATTCGGATATTGTAACTTTGTTAAAGTGCGACCCCTGTGATACATGATTCATGTCTTTGTTGCGAATCACATTACCCACTTCATCAGTCTTATTGCGGAATATCCACTTTGTGTCGATGATGTCCTCACCCTCCGGTTTAGGTACTAGAGTCTAGACATCATTCCTTTGAAATTAAAGCAGTTCATCATGCATTGCTTCAACCCAACTTTCATCTTGAAGAGCTTCCTTAACTTTAGTGGTTTCAACCTGTGACAAATAACAAGAATAATACACAAAGTTAGCAACGTATTTATCAACTGTACGCTTCCTTAATGTGAGTTCATTCATGTTTCCCACAATAACTTTAGGAGGATGATTTAATTTAATCTTGGAAGAAGGTCCTTTCTCTTCATGAGATTTAGAATCTGGTGAAGTGGTTATATCTGCAGAATCTTCCATAACACTCGGAGTATCAGGAGTACTTGGAAATGTGGGCTCTTGTTCAACAATTTCTTGAACTTCCTTTAGCTTAGGAGGAAGAATTTCTTTGGGGAATTCCTCACTAACTTTCTCAGAACCAGAATCTGAAGATTCATCAATAATAATATTCATTATATCCGTTACCTTCATGGTTCTTTTGTTGTATACCCGATAAGCCTTGCTTGTAGAGGATTAGCCCAGAAATATTCCTTTATCGCTTCGAGAGTCAAATTTTCCCAATGTTCTCTCTATCCTTGAGAATGAAACAAGTACTTCCAAAATTTTTGAAATACTTTACATTTGACTTTCTTTCTTTCCATAACTCATATGGAGTCTTCTTGGTATTGGGTCTGAAATACACCTTATTAACCGTATGACATGCAATGTTAACGGCTTCTCCCCACAAGTTTATAGCCACATCCTTATTGTGCAACATGGCTCTAGCCATATCCTGAATAATCTTGTTCTTTCTTTCTACTACACCATTATGTTGAGGAGTAATAGGAGTAGAGAATTCTTGAGATATACCTGATCTTGTGCAAAAGGACTCCATATATGAGTTCTTGAATTCTTTACCATGGTCACTTTGAATTTGATCAATCTTTAGGCTTTTTTCATTTTGTAATCTTGTATACAAGGCTTCAATGTGCTCAAGAGCATCAGACTTGGATCATAGGAGGATAACCTAAGTGTACCTAGTGAAGTCGTCTACCACAACCATGATGTATCTCTTATCACTAAGAGACTCGGTTCTAGTTGGACCTATAAGATCCAGATCTAAAAGCTCCAATGGTCCAGATGTAAAATATGTCCGGGTGCCCGAATGTTTAACTTTTGTCTGTTTCCTAAGCTGACATGGTCCACACACCACATTGCTCACTCTACTGAGTTTTGGTATCCCTAAGACTGATTCATACTTAGATACAATTGAAAGATGTTTGTAACTAGCATGTCCTATCCTTTGGTGCCCTAGATCTTAATTTGGTAAACGAATGTTATTGCACACAATATCAGCATTAAGAACCAATCTATAACAATTGTTTAAAGTGCGAACACCACTCATGAGTTTCTTTCCAGACTCATCCATGACAAGACACTTTCCTTTCAAGAATAGTACCATGAAATCTTGATCACATATCTAACTTATGCTCAATAGGTTCACTCTTAGACATTCTGCGTATAGAACATTTGCAATGTCCGGCAATCTAGGTAGAGAGATGATTCCCTTTCCTTTAATATGTGATTTGCTCCCATCACCAAAAGTGACATTGCCACATTTCTTAGAATCGAAAATCTTGAAGAGAGATTGGTCTTTAGTCATGTGTCTTGAGCATACACTGTCAAGGTACCACAAACACGTGTCTATAACTTCAAATGTGAACTTCATCATGAAGCACACTTCCTGCTTAGATGACAGATCAGTGGGAATGGTGTTTTCTCTCATCTGCCTTTTATGAACTAAACCTTTAACCTTCACTCTTCTCAGATGAACTCCTTTGCATATTTTCATTCTGAGACAGTCTAGTTTCTTCTTTGTCAACCTAAGATTGTTGGGAAATTTAGACCCCAGTTGATAGAATTAACAAGTTTTAAACCCAAGTTGTTAATTAGATTTATTATGAACAAAACTTGTTAAAACAAACAAACATCAATATTATGTCAAAATCATGTAGCGGAAAAATAAATAAGACAAGATATGATGACTTAGGAAAACCAATGAAACCAACCGGTTTCACAGTAAAAAACCTGGGGGGAAACCTTCCCGAAAAACAATCCACTATAGTAAAGAGAAGTTTCAGATCTAGTACAAAACTTTTGTCCTTAGACTCTACAATCCCCGTAGATGAACTCACAGCAGAAACCTTCTACCACTTCAGAACCTCTGAACTCTTCAATATATGAACCCCACCCTTTGATGTTGCACAGATCCCAATATGTGACTAACTCATTTGCACAAATCCCAGTACGTGACTCACTCACCAACTTAAGGAAGAAGAACGTTGGCTGCAAAGTTCTTCACTTCATCAACAATGAAGATCAAGAAGCACTTGGTTACAAAACTCTAAGGCGCAAAGACGCAGTAGCTTCTTTCAGAGAGAATAAGGCATCAATCACTTTTTGCATATGTTCTCCTTGTATTCTTTCATGTGACGGTCTCTAAAATAAGCCTTATATAGATCTAGGGTTGTGAGAAAAGAAACCCTACTCAAATACATAAGCCTGGCCCAAAAACAGAAATCTGAATTCTCTAACCTTGACAGATAGTAGCTATCGAGGAGGTGTTGAGAAGGTGTCGAGATTTAATGAATCTTGACAGATAGTAGCTATCAAGGAGGTGTCAAGAAGGTGTCGAGGGGACAGAAACTTTCTCGATCAATCGACCAGCTATCGAAAAGCTAACGAGATTGCGATAAGCATCAGCTGAAGATCTCGACAGATAGCCAGGTGTTGAGGAGGTATCGAGCAGCTATCGAGTTTTAAAATTCAGCACTTTCTCACTTGATTTTTGGACAGACTTGCATGGCTTTAACACTTGAACTTTGAAACCTTGTTTCTTGAAGTACTAAAAACACCTAGAACTACCCAATTACAAGTAGAGTGCGTTTTGTCAAAGGATTAGCCAATTTACATAAATAAGTGACATATGTTCTTGAAAAGTGAGAACACATATGTCCTAACAATCTCCCCCTTTGGCAATCCGTGACAAAACCACAACAAACAAATGAGCATATGAGAAAAGTTATAAATCACTCAACTCATATTCACTTGTTGAATACAATAAAATCTATCCTAACACAACTTCTTCAAAAACTTTTCAAGAAGAGAGTTTATGGAAAGTAGACTTTGACAACCTGTATTTCTGAAACATTTTAAACAAAACTCATCAAGGCATCTTGTGTGAAATAGAAATAATAGATTGCATACAAGTATAAGAAACATGTGTATAAAGATAGAAAAGAAACAACACATGTAAAGGTAGGTGAAAGAAAACATACAACATCATATATATATCAAAGATAAGCAAAATGTATGTAAACATTGTCACAAGACCCAAGGTACAAGAAGAAAGAAGTAAGCACTCCCCCTAACAAGATGAAACACATCTCCCCCTTACAAAGGAATGTATTTCTCTCTCTAACATGTAGAATCTTAAAAAGAAATCACATGTTCTCCACGATTTCTCCCCCTTTTTGTCATGATTGACAAAGGGTGCAAGAAACTATAAAACTTCACCTAAGAAACAAAAAGATGATCAAGAATGATCAAGGGGGCACAAGAAATCCATAAAAATGCATGAATGTAATGAAACAAGATGCTATGGATGACAAGATAAAAAAAATGCAAACCATGTGAAAAACAAATCTCTCAACAAAAATGTTAAGCACATAGATTCAAAAACACACACACACACACATACACACACTAAACAAGTCTAACTAATTTTATATTTCAAAAACAAGTCAAGACAGTTTAGTGAGTATACAATAGCACATGTAAAACCTTGTGATGGCCAAATGACATTGTACTTGCACATGTATCAAAAGTAGTAAAGAATATTGCGTGTTGTGTGTGAAAAACATCGCAAGATTGCATATGTATATACATGTTATAATGATCTGAGATGTGAGAAAATAACTTTAACTCACACACAATCATAACTGTTTGTTGGGGACTATCACCTTCGAGGTACATCCTATAACTCCCACATCTCCTAGAATACACGCTTGTAACCATATTTAAAGCATTTTTGATCATTTTGCTTTTTATTTTCTTTGCATATTTTCTTTTATTTTTAGCATATCATGCATGGGCATATAAAAGAGAGAAAAGAAATATCCAATGATATTTGACATTCTAATTTTGCTATACCGAAGCACACATATGTCATTGACATTACACTTTTGCTATGCCAAAGCATACAGGTGTCTTATTATGATTAGCAGGTAGTAGTGGTGAGATTGTTATTTATGCCTTTCTCTTAGAATTTTCTAGTCCTACCCGTCAAAAAGAGTGATACGAGTGTTAAGTTTAAGAGATAACTTAATCTTACTCATCACAAATAAGAGCCACAAAGCTCACTTGCTTAGTTGTGCATAGAGATGCTCATCTAAGTTACGAATGATACAAAGTTTAGAAACTTTGTTTCAATGGCCATCCAAGGTACACAAGTACCAAAGTACACAAAACACACACTGTTTTTGTATTTTCTGATTTTGTTTTTCAATTTTATTTTTATTTTGAAAACAAAAAAAAATAAAAACTAAACAACCAAACAAAAACAGACAAATAACATAAAAGCAGAAAGAAAGATGCATGCATATGCATGAAAGCATGATAGAAATGTGCAGATGCATGAAAGCATGATTCTAAAAACAGATAATAAATCAAGCAAAGAGAGTCCTATTTTAGATAGATAGAATTAAAGTAGAGGATTAAAAAAAAAAAAAAAGACAATTAAGTCTTAGGCTCTTTTTTCACCCACACAGCACGAGTCTTTGGCCGTGAAGATGAAAATGCACGTGTCCTAGTATGTCTATTAAAGGACATAGAAGAATTACAATTCTCTTGAAATTGAGTTAAAAAATTTAAGACTTTTAATAACTCTCCAAACAAAGGTGTAGGTCCTTGAGAGGAAACCTTTGACCATTTGGACAATTGCTTATGAGGATACAACTTAAAGCAATTAGGACGAATGTGTCCAGCAACAGCACAATGATGACAAACATTAGGTTTAACAAAGGATTTAGAATTAGCCAAATTAGTTTTAGATTTCATACCTTTATTACCTTTCTCAGATTGTGGCACAAAGACAGTCCTTGATCTAGAAGCCGTGGAAGAGGAGGAGCTGGAAGAGACAGCATATCCTAAGCCAGTCTTATTAGAACTAGGCTTTTGAGTACTCAATACCTCATCAAGCTTTGCACTAGACATCCTCTCTATTTGAGTTCTAGTTTGACTAAGTTCAACCTTAAGATTCTTGACATTCTCTTCTAATAAGGTGTTCTCCATAATAAGAGTCTCAACTAACCTTGTAGTCTCATTTAGTTTGACTAACAGTTCAGCTTTTTCAGTTTTTACCTCATTCAGCTCTTTTTTACAAAGATGAGAAGTCTTTTCTAATTTTATGAATTCAGTGCATAACTTATCATAGGCTTCTTAAAGGGTCATCTTCTTAGGTACTTCATCATTAGAAGAATCCTCACTGTCACTAGCACTCTCCACAATCACCTTATCGGTGGTGACAGCAAAGGCCATAATGTGATGACATTCATCCACAAACTCATCAGAAGAGTCATCCTCAGTGTCACTCAAAGTAGCAACCAACCCTTTATCTTCTGACTTCTTGGTCTTTTCCTTCATGAGGTAGTTTAGACAATCTATCCTTGTATGACCAAAACCTTTGCACCCATGGCATTGGATAAGAGGTTTCTCAGTCTTGCCTTTCCTAGAGGATTTAGGTTTCCTAGGAGGTTTGCCTTTATCCTTTTTCCTAAACTGAAGAAGTTTGATAATCTTATCAGTTATGAAAGTCAAATCCTCATCCTCATCTTCACTTTCATCTTCATCTTCATAGTCCTCAGTCTCTTCCTCTATACCCTTAAGAGTCAAGTTTTTACTTTTTCCACCTTCTCCCATTGAGCCTAATCCTATCTCATAGGTTTGAAGGTTCCCTACAAGCTCAATCAAAGGAATTTGATCAATTTCCTTTGCTTCTTCAATGGCAGTGATCTTGGCATGGAATCTTTCAGGTAAGGACCTAAGGATTTTCCTTACAATTTTGGATTCTGCAATACATTCTCCAAGGTTGAAGGCAGAATTCACAATATCCTTGAGTTTGGCATAGAAATTATCAAAGGTCTCATCCTCTTCCATCCCTATTTCTTCAAAACTGCTAGTGATTCTTTGAAACTTCACAGTCTTTACTACCTTGGTACCTTCATAGGTGGTCTCAAGAATAGTCCATGCTTCCTTGGCAACTTCCGTGGATGATATTTTCTTGAATTTCTCATTGGTCACCCCACAGAATAAAGCATTCAAAGCCCTACTGTTGAAATTTGCCGCAATAATTGTTGCAGTATCCCAATCCACTGGCGATTCCCTTGGCTTAATCCAGCCAACTTTAATGGCTTGCCATACCTGTTCACCTAGAGCCTGCAAAAATACTTTCATACGACCTTTCTAGTACGCATAATTAGTTCCATCAAATAAAGGAGGAATCAAAAGAGATTGTCCACGATCCATGACAATGAGGGTCAAGGATCACACTCGGGAAATTAATCCAATCAGAGTGAACCCGCTTTGATACATTTGTAGTCATCATAATAGCATTCAAATAACTTTTAAACTTACATATTTTGATACACTCAAACAAGTAGAGATTAGGAAAACAAGATGTATTTCAAAATAAAGATCTCTTCAAGCTGGTTGTAGCCATGACAATAGGGGTCAATGGATCACACAGCAAAGATTAACCCTAATCAGAGTGTGCCTGCTCTGATACCACTTGATAGGCCAAAAATGTATTGACCCCTTGTGATGAATTAACCAAGTGAATTAATTAGGTTCAATTACATGCAATGAGTGTGGTAGCACAAGCAAATCACCAATTAAACTAAGTATGCAGCAGAAAATGAATTGACATGGTGATTTTTTTATGAATGGGGAAAACTTACACAACAAAAATCTCATAGGGTGATTTTAAGGTCACCACTCCCGATAATCCACTATTATTAAAACAGGCGGTTACAAGTAAAGGAATTCCAGTACCTTATAACAACCTACAGTTGAATCCTTACCCCAATACCTAATTGGACTTGTTCTGTAGTGACAATCTCTAGTACGTGACTAACCAATTGCATGGATCCTAGTACGGCGTCTTCAATCACCAACTAGAGAAGGATGTTGGCTGTAAAGTTCTTCAGTTCATCACATGATGAAGATCACGAAGCTCCTTGGTCATAAAACCCTACGGTATACAAACATAGCAGCTTCTTCACAAGAAAGATAAACTAGGGCAAATTTTGTCTCCGGTCGCAATTTGTTTGAACAAAACTTTGCTCAACACTTATGCAACTTGTGTCTCCTTTGATGACCCTTAAAATAATCCTTATATATGCCTAGGATTGTGAGAAAAGAAAGCTCAAATATATACTCACAGATTGGATGAAAAAAAGACTCGAAAATATGAGTTTCATAAACCTCGACAGATACGTTATTTGTCGAGCTGCTATTGAGCCATGGGATTCAAACAGCTCTAGGTCCCGATAGATGCTAGCTGTCGAGATTTAATGAACATCACTTTTCACACTTGAATCTTGGATAGACTTGCATGGCTTTAACATTTGAACTTGAAACAAGGTTTCTTAAAGCATCAAATACATCCTAGATCTACCAAATTACAAGTAAAGTGCGTTTTTTCAAAGGACTAGCCAATTACATAAAATAGTGACATATGCTCCTAACATGTGAATCACATATGTCCTAACAGCATTGGCTGTTAAGACTTGGATCTCAGCAATAGCATAATCAAGCAAGAATTATTGGCTTTTCTACTTAGTATTTTCTTAATAGAGTGAGTGTAAAATAGGGTATAGTTTAGGAGGATAAGTGAGTATTCTCATAGTTTAGGAGGATAATTATTGTTTTGACTTGGTTTAGGAGGGTAATTATACAAGGGAGTATACTGGTCTAGTTTAGAGGATAAAGTATAGTTTCCCTATATTTATTTAAATTAATAGGTACCAGTTGTTGCAAAAGAAATATCTTTCTCCAACCCAAGTAATTTTCCCTGTTCTCATAAGCAATTAGAATGGCTACAAGACTCTAAAAGAATTGAGATAACTTGTCCCCACTTCCAATGATTGAAATAATTTCTTGGAGGATAATTAGTCCAATTTGGGCCTAAGAAAACTTACTTCATGTTCCTTTGAACTGGGATGGTCAAAGCCTTTTTGTTAAAGACCCTTTTTCTTCTTTTGGACTGGGATCAGAACCCCATTTGCCTTTTATCTTCCTATCTCTATCAACTTGTACATGAAGCCTATTCCTCTGCAACACCTTGCATCTAGAAAGGATTTGGGATTCATTTCGGATAACTTATTTCATTAATTTATTTGGCTTAAAAATTAAGCAAAATATAATTGTTTTTAAGACTATTCATTGTCATTGACATGTTACTGCCATTCGATGCCAACATAACATCAACCATGCCATAAGTTTTGTGCAAAAACAATTAAAACAGTATGTTCTGGGATAATTATTTGCAATTTAGTAGGTGTCGCAAGTACCTTTAAGTAAATAGACAAGTTATGGCTATGGATGATCAAATTCAATGGATAAAAGGTACCCAGCCTAACTCCAAGCTTACGGATCTAACCTGATCTATCATTGGTAATGTGAATTGGGTTGGGTTTGGGCAAAAAACCTGAATTTTTGGTTTGGGTAGCATTACTTGAATCTGATCTGTAAGGAAAAAGAAAAAAAGAAAAAGAAAAAAAAAGAACTCCTTAATGAGATTAAAATTGGTTAGTATGTCTGTATTGTCACTGTTGATATAAAAACGTAGTGCTAGAGCTGTATTTGCACATTTTAGGTATGTACATGTTCATATTTTCTTAGTGAGTAATTACTAATTATCCATCCAAAAAAAAAAATTTAGTGCATAAAAGTCAAATTGCAAAAGTATTAGAGTTTTTAGACCTCTTGTTTGATTTTGCGGCAAAATTAATTAACTTCAAATAATTAATCAGTTAGGAATTCAAATTAATTTCTAGGCTTAGAATGTATTGACCCCTTGTGATAAATTAACAAATTAATTAGCCAAGTTTATTAATTAATTCAATTAGCATGCAATACGCATGGTAGCACAAACAAATCACCAATTAACTAAATGTAGCGAAAATTAAATTGACACGGTGATTTGTTTACGAATGGGGAAAGTTTACACGGCAAAAACTCCAACATGTGATTTTAAGGTCACCACTCTCAAGAATTCACTATTATCACAACAAGTAGTTACAAGTAAAGGAATCCTTGTATCTTATACCAACCTACAATTGAATCCTTACTCCAATACCCAATTGGATTTGTTTTGTAGTGACAATCTCCCCTTTTAAATGCACGGCTCCCAGTACGTAACTAACCAATTCAATGCGTGGATCCCAGTACGCGGCTTACTCACTAATTTGAGAAAGATGTTAGCTGCAAAGTTCTTTAGTTCATCAACACGATGAAGATCACAAAACTCCTTGGTCATAAAACCCTACGGTGTACAAATATAGCAGCTTCTTCACAAGAAAGATAAACTAGGGCAAATTTTGTCTCCGGTCGCAATTTGTTTGAACAAAACTTTGCTCAACACTTATGCAACTTGTGTCTCCTTTGATGACCCTTAAAATATTCCTTATATATGCCTAGGATTGTGAGAAAAGAAAGCTCAAATATATAATCACAGATTGGATGAAAAAAAGACTCAAAAATATGAGTTTCATAAACCTCGACAGATACGTTATTTGTCAAGCTGCTATTGAGCCATGGGATTCAGACAGCTCTAGGTCCCGATAGATGCTAGCTGTCGAGATTTAATGAACATCACTTTTCACACTTGAATCTTGGATAGACTTGCATGGCTTTAACATTTGAACTTGAAACAAGGTTTCTTAAAGCATCAAACACATCCTAGATCTACCAAATTACAAGTAAAGTGCGTTTTTTCAAAAGACTAGCCAATTACATAAAATAGTGACATATGCTCCTAACATGTGAATCACATATGTCCTAACAGCATTGGCTGTTAAGACTTGGATCTCAGCAATAGCATAATCAAGCAAGAATTATTGGCTTTTCTACTTAGTATTTTCTTAATAGAGTGAGTGTAAAATAGGGTATAGTTTAGGAGGATAAGTGAGTATTCTCATAGTTTAGGAGGATAATTATTGTTTTGACTTGGTTTAGGAGGGTAATTATAAAAGGGAGTATACCAGTATAGTTTACAGGATAAAGTATAGTTTCCCCATAATTATTTAAATGAATGGGTACCAGTGGTTGCAAAAGAAATATCTTTCTCCAACCCAAGTAATTTTCTCTGTTCTCATAAGCAATTAGAATGGCTACAAGACTCTAAAAAGAATTGAGATAACTTGTCCCCACTTCCAGTGATTGGAATAATTTCTTGGAGGATAATTAGTCCAATTTGGGCCTAAGAAAACTTACTTCATGTTCCTTTGAACTGGGATGGTCAAAGCCTTTTTGTTAAAGACCTCTTTTCTTCTTTTGGACTGGTATCAGAACCCCATTTGCCTTTTATCTTCCTATTTCCATCAACCTGTATGTGAAACCTATTCCTTTGCAACACCTTGCATCTAGAAATGATTTGGGATTCATTTCGGATAACTTATTTCATTAATTTATTTGGCTTAAAAATTAAGCAAAATATAATTGTTTTTAGGACTATTCATTGTCATTGCCCTATTACTACCATTTGATGCCAACATAACATCAACTATGCCACAAGTTTTGTGTAGAAACAATTAAAATAGTATGTTCTGGGACAGTCATTTGCAATTTAGTAGGTGTAGCAAGTACCTTCAAGCAAATAGACAAGTTATGGATATGGATGATCAAATCCAATGGATAACGAGTACCCAGCCCAACTCTAGACTTACGGATATAACCTGATTTGTCATTGGTAAAGTGAATCGGGTTGGGTTTGTGCAAAAACTTGAATTTTTGGTTTGGGTAGCATTACCTGAATCTGACCCGTAGGAAAAAAAGAAAAAAAGAAAAAACTCCTTAATGAGATTCAAATTGGTTAGTATGTTTGTATTGTCACTGTTGGTATAAAAACGTAGTGCTAGAGCTGTATTAGCACATTTTAGGTATGTACATGTTCATATTTTCTTAGTGAGTAATTACTAATTATCCATCCAACAAAAAAAAAATTTTAGTTCTTAAAAGTCAAATTGCAATAGTATTGGAGTTTTTAGACCTCTTGTTTGATTTTGCGGCAAAATTAATTAACTTCAAATAATTAATCAGTTAGGAATTCAAATTAATTTCCAGGTTAATTTCCATAAATTAAATATGTCACTAATAAAGCAATAAAATAATAAATACAACATAAATAACAGAAAACAACAATATGGAGACTTAGAAAAATTGATTAAACAAATCGTTTCATAGTAAAAAACCAAGGAGGATTTAACTACGATGATAGCAGTTTGTGCTAAGTATAAACACGATGTGATGGAGTTTATGGATCCTTTCTACCACGTGTCCGAATGGTACCACAACTATGAGCCGATATTCCAACCATTGAGAGATAGGTTCAAATGGCCGGATTTGGAAGAAAGGAGAACAGTGATGCCAAACCCGCCGTTGATTCAAGAGAAAGGTAAGCCTAAATCCATGAGAATCCATAATGAGATGGATGAGTAGGATATGGAGTTGCCAACCTCTTTGTGGATTGAGAACGGATCAAAGTCAAGGTGTGGGTTGTGTCACCAAGAGGGGCATAACCATTATACATGTCCGACTTGAAATGTGAAATCAACAAGTCGTGGTGCTATATAGCAGGTAACAATTACAAGTCATAGTAACAAGGGGGGATATATCATAAGTTATTCTCATCATCTGTTGGTTTTCCTAATGGACGAAGGAGTTGATTTTTAATTGGCAAATTTAGTGTTCCCCTAAATTTGTAGATATTAAATTATATAAGTTGTAATTAAGATTCTTGGAGTAATTTACCATGGAATTTAAGGTGTAACAACTATTATAGGGTGGCAATCATTATTTTGTTGATAATAGTAAGTCATGTTAGTAGCAAGATTTATGTTCAATTTATGTGATTTGGTTGAATAAGTTTGTATTTCCTTTGCAGCAAGAAGAGCAGAGAGCCAAGGTTGATGAGATGGTGATAAAGATCACAAATGTCTGCTAGGACAAATGCATCACTAGTACACCAAGGAGCAAGTTCAGTTCTAGTGAATCTAGTTGCCTTACAAACTGTGCTCAGCATTATATGGATATGAACCTCCTTATTGTGAAACGCATCCGGAACATAAAGTGAAGGTCTAGGAGCATTGATGTGCTATCTTAATCACAAGATGTTGTTTTTGCCCATGTCCTCAATTAAATGTTGTTGAAGATGTTTTATCTCTCTCTCTCTCTCTTTATTTTATTTTTATTATTTTTTTTATGTGTGTGTGTGTTTGTGTGTGGGGAAGTAGATCTCTTTCCATGTTCTTGAAACTATTTTATTAAGATGTTCTATTAACTTTATTGCACTCTAGAATCAATTCCCAAGCATTTTATGATGAATAAACTTGTTAATTTGTATGGTTATGAACAGTTGCATGAGTTTTCAGTTTAAGGTGTTATGCATGCTTCAAACACATGCATAGCTTGATATTCCAGTTATCAAGTTACATTGCATGTAACCTGATTATAGGGAAATCGAGTTATGCACAATATCGCCCTGGACACTTGGATTCCTCCTAGATTACATCTGGAAGTTCTGGAATGCACTTGGATCCAAAAGGGCATAACTCGATTTTGTTGTTATCGAGTTACATTTCATGTAACTCGATTATAGAGAAATCAAGTTATGCACAATACCCCCTTGGATACTTGGATTCCTCTTGGATTGCATTTGGATAAGTCCAAAGTTATGCACAATACCTGGATCCAAAAGGGCATAGCTCGATTTTGTAGTTATTGAGTTACATTGCAAGTAACTCGATTATAGCGAAATCGAGTTATGCACAATACCCCCCTAGACACTTGGATTCCTCCTGGATTGCATTTGGATCAGTCCAAAGTTATGCACAATACTTAGATCCGATAGGGCATAACTCAATTTTGTAGTTATCGAGTTACATGCAATTGTGGACCTGTGCACTATTTCACAAGTTGGGATTGATTGGATAGCTAAATTCATCTTCTAGTACCCAGCAACGACCCATCATGGTGAATGCATCATGTGGCTTGTAGCGATAAGGGTCACCCATTGACGCTAACTACAATAACATCAAAAGATTGAGTTAACAATGTGCATCAATTGTTACTAAATAATGCATAACATGGTACACGACTAAGACAATTCTAAATTTATGTAGTTTTACATGCTAGATCTATCATGTGGCCCATAACATAAACAAAAGAATAATCATACAATGATGCATAATGCATGGCACTGTGAGAATCAGAAATGAGGATCTGGTCAAGCACACTGCAACTATGCAAATATAATAGATATACTACTGTACACATGTGGAAATACACTATAACAATGGGAGTATGGGTACTCCCATTCATGTACCGTTTTTCTAGCCTGTACTAACATGACAAGCCTTGATACTTATATAAATTTTTTTTATGATATTTGGACCATGAGATGAGCTTATAAATGCACCATAATACTAAATGGATTATTTTTATCCCACTAACTTCTTCGATTGACTTAGCTATGAGTTGCAACTCCTCAAGCTCAAAACTTACGATGTGAAACAAGTTTGGATCTACTTCAACAAATACATTATTACGAGTTCCAGTAGAGCAACAACTACAGACATACACAGACCACTATAGAGGGAAGCATCAGACACGTCATGGTCGATAGACCTGCACAACTAAGTACAGATACCACCACAACAGAGTTCACCACAGCAGGACAACCATGGTCAGAGCTATACAAGAAGAGGTGTGAGTTGGAGGTGTACTATCGATGGCATGGCTTACGAGTTCCTAAGGCACGGTCAACTGAGTTACCTAGAGATGAACCTATCAAAATACTTGCTCATCTTGAATGGGAGAACAATCAAATGCAAAGGCAACTAGACCATTTTCGTGTAGTCCAAAAGGCTAGGAAACATCTATCAGGGAAGGCGCAAGAGCGAGCCATCAAGTCTATTAATGAAATTACTACTTTAGACGATGATAAAGATATTTCATACTTCTCAGATTCAAGTAATGAAGATTTCCAAAAATTCCTACCTACAAAGATTAGATGTTGTTGTTAATGTCTAGACATTCTGTGTAAGACGTAGTGTTGTTGTCAATGTCTGACAATGATGATTATTTACGTTCAACTAAAGTATGGAATGCATTAATGCGTGATATGTGAGTCCCATCACCTATGGACGCATATTAACAAATAATAGATAGGGAGACCACTTTTATTACTTATGGATTGTTGATTTGTTAATAAAAGCATTCTAGAGTTATCAATATGACCATAAATGCTACTTATCATATTCTTATAATTATGTGTTATCCTTCATTTCACTAACCATCTTATAACAAGCTAAGAAAAATAAGGTATATAGTTGATTACTTTTTGCTATGCTAAAGATTCTCATTCTCTTGTGATTAAAATTTACTACAACAATCAACCATAATCACACCAATGTACTCACATGACACTCATTCAACCAAAAAAAAAAATTTTTAGTATAATATCAAATGAAAATACCATTACCATAAAATACTAGTATGAGTTTTTTACCTGAGGTGATAAAAATTTCAGTTCAGTCCGAAAGCAGTTGTGGGTCTATGGAGCAGCAGTGGAATTCAGCTCAGACTGAAAGTAAGACAGTCAGAATGGGAGCAAATGTAATGGTATAACATAAGCATATCTCGATTTTAGAGATATCGATTTTTCTTTATAACTCGATAAATTTATAGTCAGGTATATAACTCGATTTTACAGTAATTGAGTTATGTACGGATTAAAAAAAAAATGAAAACAAAAACCTCGTAAAAATTCAATTATAAGAAAATTGAGTTTTATGCAGAATTCGATTTTGGTAATGTTGAGTTTCAAAACATGTGCATATTCCTATATAGATTGAGAAAAAGGGGCAAAATGCTGGAAAGTTTTGCTTAAAGAGGCAAAACCCATTTTGGCCAGACTCTTGTATATATCTCACCATGTATCACTCATGAATGAAAAATATAGAATTTTATGCATTCCTATTTTGTTAATTTTTCTTTCATACAAATCCCATTTAAATGGGTCAAAACTTTTTGGAATGATTTTTTTGCATAAGTAAATACCTGAATCTCTTTGAGTCAGTGTGAGACAAAGTTTCACAAAAATATAGTGTGTATAGAGGTTTATTGGATATTGCCTGGATATGACATTAAGCAAATGCTTGTGCATAGTTAGCAAAAATCATATGACTTTCATTCAATAGAAAAAGAAATATAGGCTTTAGTCACAACACTGTAATTTAGCATATAACCATTAAAAAATTGCCAATAGAGAAAGTTACACACACACACACACACAAAAACACATATATATTAAATGTGGGGTCTGTTAGTTAAAAAGATATAGGAATCCTCAGAAGTGGGCTTGGGGCCCAACGGCCCAATCCGAGGACGCTTAGTTATCCGAGGATAGCTTAAAAAATTTTTGTTAAAGGGATAGTATAGGAGAAAGGAGTGGATATTGTATATAGCGGCATAACGCACGTCCGAGGACACCAAAGTCCGAGGTGAATGTAACTTTAATTTTATTCAGGAGACTCCGTAAAGTTGTATCTGAACTGGAAGTTGGGTATAAACCTAAGGAGGAGTCGGGGAAGGTAGCAAATATCTTCCAAGGCCATCACCTCCACATTAAATGCTTTTCAGCTAATCCTTTGGCCGCATTAATGTGGAGGTGATACCTGAACAGTGACTAAGCAGCTTTACGGCCACTGGGCAAAAGTTCCGGTAGGTGCTGGATGGGACAAAAAAGAGCTCCAAAGATAAGAACTATACGTGTACGATGGAAATGGAGGAGAGAACGGAGTATATAACATAGAAACGAAGGAGATAAAAAGGGGAGGATTTTCCATAAAAAAGAAAGAGAGAGAAAGGCGAACTGAAACCTAGCCGAGGAGAATTTTTCTCATTCAATCAACCTAAAATATCTCTTATTACTTGATGAGTATAGCCTTTCCTGTCAAACGGTACTAGTTCTTGTACCCATGCTCTAAAAATTTATTGTTTGGGCTTGTTGGGCTGAAAATCCATTCATACTCTGGGTCCAATCCAAATTGAGTCCCTACAATTGGCTCCGTTTGTGGGAAGAACTTGATCTGTTGAGAAGGAAAGGCAGGTGTGATACTCACGATGGAAGAGGGAGCACCGCAGCAACCATTGACGGGCCCGCAACAGGTGGATGCTAATCAGCACCAGGCAGAGTCTAGGGGCTCTCAGCACAGTAATCCGTTGGTAGATCACGAACACGGGGGAGATCATGAGGGGAGTACCCGAACAACTCACGTAGATAGAAGCCGCTCTCGGGGGAAAGGCCATGCTTCCCCTATAAGGAGCGGAGGAAAGTTGCAGCGTAAAATTAACAAGTTGGAGAGGGAATTGCGATATGAGCGACGAAGGCGTAAGGCCCATAACTCTGGGCACTCCTCTGAGGAGTCGGATGACACCAGTTATAGGCGAAGGTCGAGAACTCCATCCAGCGAATCTTTTTCGTGTGAGGAGGAGTACCATCGTGGGCGAAGAAATAAGAGTCCGACTCACCAGGGTCAGGGGAATGATGCCTTGAACAAGGCTCTGAATCAGGTCTCTAAGTCGCCCTTCACGCGACATATTGAGGATGCTAGTCTTCCTCGGCGATTCCACCAGCCTGTGTTCACCATTTATAATGGTCGAACAGACCCAGTAGAACATGTTAGCCACTACAACCAGAGAATGGCTATTCATGCCAGGGATGAGGCCTTAATGTGCAAGGTTTTCCCGTCTAGCCTGGGCCCGGTGGCAATGAGATGGTTTAATGGCTTGAGAACTAATACTATTGACTCTTTTGAAAAGCTCACACAGACCTTTGGTGCCCGTTTTATTACATGTAGGAGGGTTGTTCAACCCTTGGGGTCGCTACTATCCATGTCTATGCGGGAGAGGGAAACCCTAAAAGTCTACTCGGACAGATACTGGGAAATGTTCAACGAGGTAGATGGGGCTCACGACGACGTGGCTATGAACACCTTTAAGGAAGGTCTTCCAACCGAGCACGGTCTGAGGAAGTCTCTGACTGGCAAGCCTGTTACTAATGTACGTCAACTTATGGATCGGATAGACAAATATAGAAGAGTAGAGGAAGATCAGATGCAGGGCAGAGGAAAGTCTAAAGCAGTAACTCAGGAGTGGAGGGATTTCAGGCCGGAACGGTATAATAACAACCGACCTCGGAGGGACTTTGAGGGGCAGTCAGGGCCTGCCAACTCCCAGGTGGTTAGCGCCGTGTTCCGAGGACCAGTGCAGCGAGTACTGGAGAAGATAAAGGACGAGTCGTTCTTTAGGTGGCCCAATAAGATGGCAGGGGATCCTGTGAAGCGTAATCGGAACCTTTATTGCCAGTACCACCAAGACCATGGGCACATCACCGAAGATTGTAAAAATCTGTGGGATCATTTGGAGCAGCAGGTGCAAGAGGGGAAGTTGACCCATCTTCTGTATCACTCCGGCGGCCGAGAAGGCCAGGCAGGCTCGGCGTTTCAGGGGGATGCTTCGAGGGGACCTCCTCTGGCCACAATAAACGTTATATTTGCTGCCCCGGGGAGAACTGGATCTTGCCCTTCCAGGGTAATGTCTGTGTCTCAGGGCTCGGAAGAGGACTCCAGTTCGAGGCCGAAGAAGGCCAGACCGGGCACCTCGTTGGTGTTAAGTTTCTCAGAAGAGGATAAGAGAGGGACCATACAACCGCATGATGATGCTTTAGTGGTTACGATTAGGATCGGAGGGTACGACGTGAGGAGGGTGATGGTTGATGATGGAAGTGTCGCCGAGGTAATGTACCCCAATTTATTCAGGGGGCTGAATTTGAAACCTGAGGATCTGACAACGTATAGTTCCTCTCTGGTGGGTTTCGAGGGCAAATCGGTCGCTCCGTTGGGAATGGTTAGACTACCTGTGCAGACTGGCTCAGATATGGTGGAGGTGGATTTTATTGTGGTGGATGCTTTTTCTCCGTATACGGCTATTTTGGGAAGACCCTGGTTGCATGCTTTGGGGACTGTTTCTTCGACTCTTCATCAGAAAGTGAAGTATCCCTCGGGAGGCGAGGTTTCAGAAATTTTGGGAAATCAGACCATGGCTAGGTAGTGCATGATAATAGCCATTCAACATCGGCCAGAGACAAGTACTTCGGCTGCAGCCGAGGATGATTCATAGCAATCAAGGAGTCGGGAAGCCCAGTTCGGCGCGTCCACAGAGGAGATGAGGTGTGAAGATTTGGAAAGGGTGAGCGTTGGTGATGATCCAGAGAAGTACTTTCAGGTCGGGGCTCAGTTGCCTTTGTTAGAGAAAGAGCAGTTGGTTGAGGTTCTTAGGAGAAACGTTGATGTGTTCGCATGGAGCGCCTATGAAGCCCTGGGAGTGGATCCGGAGTTCATTTGTCATCATCTGAACGTCAATCCCTCGTGTATTCCAAAGAAACAACCACCTCGGCGTCCGTCCAGGGTACACGTCGAGGTTATTAAAGATGAGGTGACCAAGTTAAAACAAGCTCGGGCTATTAAGGAGGTATTTTACCCTTAGTGGTTGGCCAATACAATCGTAGTGAAGAAGAAAAATGGGAAATGACGTGTATGTGTTGATTTTACGGACCTTAACAGAGTGTGCCCAAAGGACCCTTTTCCTATGCCCCGTATAGACCAGTTGGTGGATGCAACAGTGGGCCATCCTCGGATGAGTTTCCTAGATGCCTTCTAAGGCTACCATCAGATCCTACTGGCATTGGATGACCAGGAGAAGACCGCTTTTCTTACTCCCACTGGAAATTACCACTACAAGGTAATGCCCTTTGGTTTGAAAAACGCGGGGTCTACCTACCAGAGAATGATGACGAAAATGTTTGAGCAGCAGTTGGGCAGAAATATTGAGATTTATATTGATGATATGGTCGTAAAGAGTAAGGTAGTGGCCGAGCACGTGACGGACCTTAACCACATTTTTGAGATTTTAAGAAGGCATAAATTGCGGCTGAACGCATCCAAATGCTCATTTGGGGTAAGTTCAGGTAAGTTCCTGGGTTACATGGTGACCCATAGGGGAATTGAAGTTAACCCTGATCAGATTAGAGCCATAGCTAACTTGCAACCACCTCGGAATCCCAAGGAGGTCCAGAGGCTGACCGGAATGACCGTCGCATTGAATAGATTTATATCTAGGTCGGCGGATAAGTGCAGGCCTTTTTTCTTACTGCTTCACAAGTGGAAAGGATACGAATGGACTGAGGAGTGTGCCTTAGCATTTCAGCAGCTGAAGGAGTATCGATCTCGGCCACCTATCATGTCTAGCCCCGAGGTAGACGAGGTTCTTTTTTCCTACCTGGCGATCACCACTTATGCGATTAGTTTTGTTTTGATACGAGTGGACAATGGAGTACTGCGGCCGGTCTACTATGTGAGTAAGTCTTTTCACGAGGCCGAAATACGCTACCTGCCATTGGAAAAGGCCATTTTAGCAGTGGTGCATGCCACCAGAAAACTTCCCCATTATTTTCAGGCGCATACAGTAGTTGTCCTGACTCAGTATCCGATCAAGGCAGTACTTCGGAGTGCAGACTATACTGGTAGGGTTGCCAAGTGGGGCATAATTTTAGGGGCTTTTGATGTCAAGTATATGCCCGTACTTCCGTGAAAGGTCAGGTGCTCGCTGATCTAGTGGCCGAGTTTGCTGAAGGTCTCGAAGAAATAGAGACCAGCCCAGGCGGCATGGATGAAAAATCGATCGGCCTCATTTCCGCGCAACCTATCTCATCCTGGGCGGTGTATGTGGATGGGGCAGCAAATCGGCGGGGGTCTGGAGTGGGACTTGTATTGATATCTCCTGAGGAAGTCATCATTAAGAAGTCTCTGAGGCTGGGATTCTCAGCTACTAATAACGAGGCGGAATATGAAGCCCTAATAATAGGGATGGCAATGGTCAATAAGCTGGGCGGAAAAACCGTGGAAATCTTCTTGGACTCGGGGCTTGTGGTGGGCTAGGTCAGAGGGGAACTGGAGGCTCAGGATACAAGAATGCAGGAATACTTGAACCAGGTTAGGTGTATACAAGCCAATTTTGAATTTTTTAAAATAACCCATGTCCCTAGGAGTGGAAATGCCCATGCAGACTCTCTAGCTACTCTTGCCACCTCCTCAGCTCAAAACTTACCTCGGATGATCATGATCGAGGACTTGAGTACACCTACCCAAGGAACAACGGAAACACTACAGGTCAACCAAATCAGTTCACCACGTAGTTGGATGGATCCTATAATACTATTTCTTAAGAAGGATATACTGCCCGAGGACAAGTCAGAGGCAGAAAAGATACGAAGGAAGGCTCCCCGTTTTTGGCTATCCAAGGATAAGAAGTTGTACAAACGCTGTTACTCTGGGCCTTATCTGCTCTGTGTACGCCCTGAAGCATCAGAAAATCTTCTAGAAGAGCTACATGAAGGAATTTGTGGTAGTCACACCGGAGGAAGGTCTTTCTTTCACAGGGCGATTACCCAAGGGTACTGGTGGCCAGGCATGCAAAAGGAAGCGCAGGAATATGTAAGGAAATGTGATCAATGCCAAAGGTTCACGCCAAATATTCATCAGCCTGGAGGAGTTCTCAATCCTCTTTCTAGTCCTTGGCCTTTCGCACAGTGGGGCTTGGATATCGTTGGCCCTTTCCCTAGAGTAGTAGGAAATAAGAAATACCTGCTAGTTGGCACGGATTATTTCACGAAGTGGGTTGAAGCTGAACCTCTGGCTAACATCAGGGATGTTGTCGTCAAAAGGTTCCTGTTAAGGAATATCATTACTCGATTTGGGGTTCCTCAAACTCTCATCTCGGACAACGGTCTACAGTTTGACAGCAAGGCTTTTAGAAGGTATTGTTCCGATTTGGGGATAAAAAATAGGTATTCCACCCCAGCCTATCCACAGGGAAATGGACAGGCCGAGGCTGTCAACAAAGTCATAGTGGGCGGACTTAAGAAAAGGCTGGATGATGCAAAGGGAAGATGGGTGGAAGAACTTCCTCATGTTCTCTGGGCGTATAGAACAACACCCCGACGATCAACAGGGGAGACCCCATTCTCAATGACGTATGGAGCTGAGGCCGTGATCCCTATTGAAACAGGCTTTCCGACACTGAAAACTAGTAATTTCACCCCGGATGGAAATGATGAGCTGTTGAGGAAAAGCCTAGACTTAATAGATGAGCGACGAGAGAAAGCTATGGTTCAATTAGCGTACTATCAGCACAAGCTGAAGCAGGGCTATGATGCAAACGTCAGATTAAGGCCGTTAGCTCCGGGAGACTTGTTGTTGAGGAAGGTCTTGGGAAATACCAAGAACCCAGCCTGGGGAAAGTTGGGGCCCAATTGGGAAGGGCCATATCGTATAACATCTGTAGCAGGGATAGGGGCTTACTATTTAGAAGATTTAGATGAAAAAAACTATACTCCATCCTTGGAATGTAAGCAACCTGAGAAGGTATTATTATTAACAAGTTGTGCTTTACTTTCCTTTATAATTTATCTTGTTCCTGCAATATGTGCTTCTGAAACGAATGGAAGTATTAAACAGAAGCTAAGTCATGTCAAGTCCTCGGACCACAACTTAGTGGAAATTAGTACACTACGAATGGAAGTATTAAACAGAAGCTAAGTCATGTCAGGTCTTTGGACCACAACTTAGTGGAAGTTAGTACACTACGAATGGAAGTATTAAACAGAAGCTAAGTCATGTCAGGTCCTCGGACCACAACTTAGTAGAAATTAGTACACTACGAATGGAAGTATTAAACAGAAGCTAAGTCATGTCAGGTCCTCGGACCACAACTTAGTGGAAATTAGTACACTACGAATGGAAGTATTAAACAGAAACTAAGTCATGTCAGGTCCTCGGACCACAACTTAGTGGAAATTAGTACACTACGAATGGAAGTATTAAACAGAAGCACACTATAAATAGAAGTGTTAAACCGAAACTAAGCTATAGCAAACTATTTAAATATCAAACTTAGTTGGAATCTATGTCTTCTAAAAGGGGTTCGTGTGACTAGAGATGCGTATCAAAATAGATGCTATGAGCATCACTTAAAGCGTATCAAGGGGGTCAATACCTCTCTGGATGAAATGTAAAAGTGCTATCCTAGATACGTATACTTTTCTAATGAATGCTACAGGAAGCCTTTATAAGGCCGCGGAGATCACTATTATAGCCTGCTTTGAGTTCTCAATAATTGTGTATAAAGTTATGATTCTTCCCTACCATGTCAACTTTCATCCTTTTTACAGTCCGAGATCATAAGAAAAGTAGGAAAAACAAACGCAAGTAATGAAGAGCAATCATACATGAAATCATATAGGTAATAAACGAAACCCCAATATCTCTTATAAGTTTTCAAAAAGAACTACGCATTGCAACCAGGAACATCCTTAAAAGGGTTAAAAAAAAAAAAAAAATAAATAAAGAAGGAAAAACGAGATGAAAAGGACACTAAAAGGAATTTGACTACAAGCAACTATTTGATTAACTTTATTTGGAGCTTGGGTGGAGGGGCTTTAACAGCTGCCTCAGGAGGAACGTTCTTTTCCTGCGCCATAGGAGCTTCTCCAGCAGGCAGGGTGGTTGAGGCTAAGGCCTGTTCAAAAGTGCGAGAGGCTGCTCCGTCCTTGGGCCCTGCTACTTCTTTAGCCGAGGATAGATCCTTTGCTTTTTCAGGCATTTGTGGCTGCTCTTGCTGATTGAACGAGGGATGAGCCTGAGTCTGAACTTCCTTAGGTGGCTCAGCAGCAGTAGAGGATGCCTCCCCTTGTGGAGTAGAGGGAGTGGAGGCCTGAATAGCTGGGGGGAAATAAATATTTTCAGGTTTCCTCAACTCTGATGAGGATTCAACTCCAGCTCGGTTAAGAGCCTCTTGCCAGGTCAGGGCACAGTACTCCTTGCACATGACAGGCACCTCAGCTCGGAAAGTGTCCTCTATCTCAGCGACGCCCACGTTGTAACCCTGCTGCTTAGCGACGTCTCTTTCTTTTCAGCCTCGGCTTTGGCTTTCTCAGCCCGATCTCTGAGCTTCTGGACTTCCTCCAGTTGTTTCTGCAGAGCTAGCACCTGCTCCTTAGAGGTTGCTAGCTGGGCATTGACGTCACGAAGAAGTTGTCTTTGCTCCTCGGCCTGTCTTTGGAACCCCTCCAGAGCTGAGTCGGCACTCTTCCGAGCGCTTTCTTCTGCTGCTAACTTTTTCTTCAGCTGCACAATGTTTTGCTCGGAAGCATTCAGTGTGCGCACAGCTGTTATCTTTTTCTTCCTCTCGTCGTCTATTTGCTGGTGGTAGGATTCGGTTATCTCCTCCAGCCCGAAGGTGGCTTGAACGGCCTAGAGAAAAAGGAGTTAGAAATACACAACAAAAAAAAAAAAAAAATTGTGTATAACAAAAAACAAACAAACAATAGTAAAAATGTAACGGTAAAAACGTCATACCATGCCCAAGTATCTTTTGGTATTTTGGAAGACTTCGTCTCTCTTGATCGCTCTCAGCTCGGCCATGTCCTTGGGAAGAAGAAGTGTTTCCTCTAATGCTGAGGCTACTCGATACCCAAGTCCGCCACTAAAGTCCCTATTGAAGCATCCTCCTTCAGAGGCTTCTCATCTAGCATAGGGGCTGGGAGCCAGGCCTCAGGTTCCGAGGACTGAGTGGTTGTCTTATCCACCCCTCACTGTGACCCATGGCTTGTTTTCTGCTGCTTAGCAGCTCTTTGGTCCTCACCCTCACGGGTAATGTGAGTCCTCCCTGCGTCCATCACTTCTTTACCCTTTGGCTCTCTCCTCATTTTTGGATCAGTGGGCTCGGTCACGGTCGGTTGAGGTGATTGAGGAGGCGGAGGAGGGAGAGCTGGGGGGTTGACCTGAACTTGCTTTTCCACCACCCTGCCAGGCTGGCCCTCGATTACGTCTTTCAAGCTCTTCTGGCTTCTCCTTTGAATACCCATTTTCTCAGAGGTCACCTCAGGAGATTGGGGTTGGTCAAAAACTTCAAATTCGTCGGCTGAATCAGACAACTCTACAAGTCCTCCCGAGGTGTCTTCTTTTTCTTCTTCTTCTTCTTCTTCCTTTTCTTCTTCTTTCTCTTTCTTCTTCTCCCTCTCTTACTTTTTGGGGGAACGAAGCGTGATGATGAAGCTCCTATAGAGGGAGTGGTCTTAGGCGATGGTTCAGTGAAGGGTACACCTTCAGGAATGGAGGTGCCCTCAGGAATGATGAATCCCTCAAAGGCTACACTGATACGGTGAAGCCGAGGATCTTTAGCCTTTATCACGCACTTGGGAGCCTGAAAGGCTTTTGAAACGGGATCGTACTTGAGTATTAAATGTGCTGCTCTTAATTGACCGTCGGAGGGATTCACATACACCTCGGATCGTAGGATCCTATCTAGGCTCTCCCTATTGATCAGCCTGAAATTACGTCTAGTGGCGCGCTTGTCTGCAAAATAATTAAAACATGAAAGGAAATTTTTTGTCAGAAATAAGAATAACTTCAAGCAAAAATTTAACCTGACTTATAAAGGGCGTACATCCTAGGAACCCCACCTGGTTGTCCCTCTTCAGTCGGACAAGGCAAACCATCATGCCACTCCCTGGAGAAAATAAGGAAATCGTCTTTTAAACCCTTGTTTGAGGTAGGGAGGCACTGGATCAATCTTACTACAAGGTACCTCGACTTAAGGTAATATCCCTGATCCTTCAAATGGTTGAGGTTATATACCCAGTTCACATCATGATGGGTCAAACCTAAATTGTACGTGGCATTTAAAGCCTCTATACTCCCAAGCACCCTGAACATATTCGAGGCGCATTGTGTGGGAGATAATCTGAAGAACCTGAGGTAACTTCTCGTCAGATTACCCATTGGGATAGTCATCCCCCCCTCGATAAAAGCTATCATAGGGATAACTACCTCCCTCGTTTTTCTATAGTGCGACCAAGTTTGAGGGGAAGCATATCTCATACCCACTGTTGAGGGAATCCTATACTTAGCCCTAAATGATTCTATTTGTTCCTCAGAATCAACTAGATACTTAAATTTACCCATTTTCTAACAGTAGTAAAGAAAAACTGATGCAAAAGATGGAAAACTGGGAAGGGTTAAGGAAACTTACAGGTTTGGGAAATAAGCTCCTCGGACGGGCCCTTAGTATTTATGAGAGCATAGAGTAATGAGAGAGAGACAGATTCAATGAATATGTACTGAGACGGTGTAATTTGTAACTGAAGAGAGATTTGATTTGAAAGGCACTTTATAAGGGCACAGAAAGTGGGAGCGGGAAAAATCCCGCCCATAAATGCAAAGGATCCCCCACCGTTAGATTTGCATCAGGTCGTTGAATGTGTGGGACAACAGAGTAGTCATCATTTAATAATGGCGTGCTCTTGACGCCGAAACGTCAGGAGCGTGCCTTGGGCAAGCAAAATGACATTCTGAAAGAGGGGAAAACCTACGAAATAAATGAAGGCCGGATATCAAAATCTCCCTTTTTCCCGAGGTAAAAAAAAGAGAGATATTGAGGGGCTATTGTGGGGTCTGTTAGTTAAAAAGATATAGGAATCCTCAGAAGTGGGCTCGGGGCCCAACGGCCCAATCCGAGGACGCTTAGTTATCGGAGGATAGCTTAAAATTTTTTTGTTAAAGGGATAGTATAGGAGAAAGGAGTGGATATTGTATATAGCGGCATAACGCACGTCCGAGGACACCAAAGTCCGAGGTGAATGTAACTTTCATTTTATTCAGGAGACTCCGCAAAGTTGTATCTGAACTGGAAGTTGGGTATAAACCTAAGAAGGAGTCGGGGAAGGTAGCAAATATCTTCCAAGGCCATCACCTCCACATTAAATGCTTTCCAGCTAATCCTCTGGCCGCATTAATGTGGATGTGATACCTGAACAGTGACTAAGCAGTTTTATGGCCACTGGGCAAAAGTTTTGGTAGGTGCTGGATGGGACAGAAAGGAGCTCCAAAGATAAGAACTACACGTGTACGATGGAAATGGAGGAGAGAACGGAGTATATAACATAGAAACGAAGGAGATAAAAAGGGGAGGATTTTCCATAAAAAAGAAAGAGAGAGAAAGGCGAACTGAAACCTAGCCGAGGAGAATTTTTCTCATTCAATCAACCTAAAATATCTCTTGTTACTTGATGAGTATAGCCTTTCCTGTCAAACGGTACTAGTTCTTGTACCCATGCTCTAAAAATTTATTGTTTGGGCTTGTTGGACTGAAAACCCATTCATACTCTGGGTCCAATCCAAATTGAGTCCCTACATTAAAAATTTTATTTTTTAGTTTAAAATTCCATCACTGAAATAAAAAAAAAAAAATTTAAAGGCCCAAAAAACCAGTTTTAGGTCAGATTTGGATATCCATGGGTAAAAAATCTGGGTATAAATCAAGTATAGGTACTAATTGGGCATTGGGATAGGGTATCCATGGGTAAATTTTTGGGGTCGGGTTTGGGTATACCCAACCCGAACCTAGTCCATGGCCATACCTATTGTCACAAAATTGTCAAATTTTCTAAATAAAAACCATAATTCTATATGGCAATGTTTTTGACCCCACCAACCTTCCTTAACTTTTACTCATAGAACAAAGTTGAACTTAAATTCCACAACAACACCTCAAATTCAAAGTTTTGAAACCCACACACTTCTTAATTCAATTTCAAGAACCTAATCAACAAAATTCAAAATTATACAAAGCCCATTGTAGTGTTTGTGATCATGAGTGGTGAGATCAGAGGCAGGATGGAGTGATCGATGATGGAAGGGACTTCGATTGAGAGAGACCTCTCTCTCTCTCTCTCTTTCTCAGAGAACCTGTGTCTTACTTGTCTTGGTTTTTCTAGTTTCAACTTTGAATCTATAAATGTTTTTTTTTTCTTTAATGTTTGTTTATCTAACACACATTGAGTTCCGTTACCTAATTTAACACAAGACGTACTGGAGTACTAATCTGGCACATGAGTAAAGTTGAAGGAGCAAATTAGCTAAAATAAAAGTTTAGGAAGTGTATAACTACTAATCCAAAGTTCAAGGGCGTCTTGCATCTCTCTCTCTCTCTCTCTCTCTCTCTCTCTCTCTCTCTCTCTCTCTCTCTCTCTCTCTCTCTCTCTATATATATATATATATATATATGGGCACATATTGCTCCCTATGAATTTATAGCACATTAATCGGTAACCTGTACAATATACATGAAAATTTAACAAAATATAATTTCATTATTATTTTATTGTATTTTGCCCTTAATATGAAATTATTAATTACATATTAAAACGTTTATTATAATTGTATTTGTATATGTAAATTAAACGATCAATTGTATTTGTATATGTAAATTATAATTGTATTTGTATTTGTATTTGATGTGACAATATTCTAATGGAATGGAATGTCTAACTATAATAAAATCTTAAATCAATTTATATATATATATATATATGTATGTATGTATGTATGTATGTATATAAGGATATTAGAATACGGATTTGTATAACTGTGAGGCCTAAATCACTTTGTTTTATGCATATATTGGGTCCGTTTGGATAACACTTATTGTTGCTGAAAGTTGATAAAAACTGATTGTTGCTGAAAACACTGTAGCAAAATAATTTTTAAATGTGTGAATAGTGTTGTGGGACCCACTTTTAATATTAAATATTGCGTGAACAGTGTGTGAACAGTGCACACACAGTACATGCACAGTAAATTTTGTCCCCAAAGTCAACAAGTGCGGCAAAAAAAAAAAAAAAAAAAAAAAGAGAAAACGCACAGCTCAAAACGCACTGCAACTAAACGTGCAATCCAAACCGGGTCATTATAGATAAGTTTCGTTTTGAGCTGAACTTCCTCAGCTACCTCAAAAAAGCAGGGGAATAAAAAAATGGTTGTTACTAGCAGAGATGAAGTGCCAGACTATGATAGAGCAAGTGAGTTGAAGGCTTTTGATGATACAAAAGCTGGTGTTAAAGGACTTGTAGACGCTGGGGTTACTGAGATCCCTCGTATATTCCATCACCCACCAGAGAATTTGGACAAGACCTCAGCTACTGCTGGTGACACCCAGTTCAGTATTCCTGCCATAGACCTCGAAGGCATCGACAAAGATGTAATTAAACGCAAGGAGATTGTTGAAAGGGTTGGTGAAGCATCAGAGACATGGGGCTTCTTTCAGGTGGTCAATCATGGGATCCCTGTGAGCGTTCTGGAGGAGATTAAGGAAGGAGCGCGTAGGTTTTATGAGCAAGATACTGAGGTTAAGAAAGAGTTGTATACACGTGACCTCATGAGACCGGTGGTGTACAACAGCAACTTTGATTTGTACAGTGGAGCCGCGACCAATTGGAGGGATACATTTCATTGTACGATGGCTCCTAATCCTCTAAAGCTACAAGATTTGCCAGCTTCGTGCAGGTATGTGATCTACTATTTATAATTGACTGAAATATTTATTAACATCATTGGGCAAAAAAACGTTAAGAACAACAATATTGTAGCCACTTCAAAGATCAAAGTTTTGTAAATGAATAACGGGTAAGAATGAGGAGTTTCAAAGAAGGGGCGGAGCTAGAATTTTGAGTTAAGGAGAGTAGTTTTATTATTGGTCGTGTAAAGCGGTNATATATATATATATATATATTTTTTTTTTATGGTAACTAAAATGAGGAAAATGCTAATTTGGAAAAGGTGAGGGTGTTTGTATAGTTTGTGGGAATGGGCTTAGGGTTAATAGATTTTGGCTTGGGTTGACTTGAGGTTCAGCTTATGAGGTTTGGACTGGGCTTTAGAGCTTAATAGGCTTGGGCTTTATTGGGCTCTTGGTTGGAGGTAAGTTGTATGGGTTAAATGAGGTTGTATTTATGTTTGGATTGATGGGTGATTAGGTTTAAATGAGAGTCAGGGTTCGTTTGGATACAGCTGAAAACTGAAAATTGAAAAATACTGTAGCAAAATAATTTTTAAATGTGTAAATAATACTGTGAGACCCATTTTTAATGAAAAGGTTACTGAAAAATTAAATTTGTGGGTCCCATGATTGAAAAGTTCTAAAAAGAGTTGAAAAAGTTACTGTATGTGCACTGTTCATTCCCTAAAGTTAACAATCATGGCATATGAAAAAAAAAATTCCGAAAATGCAAAACGTACGTTTGGGAAGCGCAAACGCACACTTAGTTGGAGTTTGGCATGAGTAACTTATTTAAACAAGTTTAAATGAGAGTAATTCGAGGTTTGGGCTTGGCCTTTATTGGGCTCTTGCTAGTTCCATCATTAAATATTATTATTTATTTATTTATTCTTGTGTATTGAGGAGAATGGATAATATTACTAAACTATAAAGTTGTTAGGCAACTGTAGAATGAATTATTAATGCAGGGACCTTGTGTTGAATTATGAGTAAGTACCTATATCTTTTGATTTTTGATTCGTTTAATGGTAGGCATAAACCAAAGACATTTGACTTACAATTGACATCATAATATTATGTCAGATAGCTTTTTAAGGTCTTGCAATTTACACTGCGTTATTTTAATATATATTTTTAATTGAATTTAAGTTATATTTCGCGTGTGTTTGTGAATTGTGGATAAGATGGTTTTTTGCTTATCTTATTTACTATTTGCAGGCCCGCAAAAGAAGCAGCTTATTTTAATGTTTTTGCTTATTGCTTAAATCTTTGTCAAAGAACCAACTCAATCACTTAGGCCTTGTTTAGATTTTGCAAAATGAGTTAACAAAATTAAGTTTTGTTAACTCATAATCCAAAATTCATGAGGCCCACATAAAGAAACATTGTTTAGATGATTTTTTGTTTGTTCACTCAGTTAATAAAACTGAGTTTTGAGTTACAAATTTCGGAAACATGAAAAGCTTCTTTTCAAGTTATGGATTTATTAACTCAGGGGCAAAAGTGTAATTATAGTGCACTGGTGGCCCCAATGGCAGTGTATTGTCACATCTACTTATTACCGTTGACTTTAATTACTTTCTTTTTCTTTGTTTCTTTTCTTTTTCATTTTCAGACCTCCTCCTCTGCTTCAGTTCTTCTTCTTTTTTTCCTTTACCCTTCCATAAACTTCTTTCTTCCTCCTCTCACTTCTCTTCCTCTCAAAAATTTGCTACATTCGAAGCATTTGCCTAGCCGAAGTGAGCCCATCCAGCTGAGGAAGTTGTTGACTGAAGGGAGGCTTGCTCTGTGGCCGACAGGGCTCTCTCCCTCAAAACTTTGTGATTTCTTATTTTTCTTTATTTTTTCTCTCCGTTAAAAAAGGTTGAAGCTTGAAAGCTTTGGTTTTTTGGCTTATGGGTTTAAAATGAGGTCAAGATTAGATCAAAGAAGATCTTGATGGTCAAGGATTTTTTTCGAATTTTGGTATTGAGATATACTCGAAGCTGCTAGGTTCTACCTCCCCCCCCCCCCCTCCCCCCCCCCCCCCCTCCATTTCTTCACTGTGAATGCTTGGTTAAGAACAACTAGACCAGTATAGCAACTCATGTATTTTACTTTATATACATCAAAGTAAAGTGGGTGACATAATGGAAGACACAAGAACTTAAAGTAGCTTGCAAGAAGCACACACGGTTCCCCTGCATATTTGGTTTTGTTTTTGGAGAACTGAAGAAATAAATAGCACAAGAGAAAAAAGGTGTCAATGAAAAAACAGAAAGACAGTAATGCAAGTGTTAAAGAAAGACAATACAAGCTTATAAAATGGAAAGAGAAAACAAATTTGGGTGGTCTTTTGGGTTTGGGGTTTGAGAGGTGAAGACTGAGGTGTTGGAAATAAATGGGAAAGCAAAAAAGAGAAATGGAAACCCAATACTGAAATAGCAATGTGGGTAGCAATTTTGTGCCCTTTGCAAGATGGACAGTAAGTGGGTCCACAAAAGGTGAGTTTTTTTATGTTTTTAAGAAGGAAAAGCTAACCGGGTTTAGTTGCCAAACGGTCTTGGGTTTGTTTTGGGGATTATTGAGTGTGATGATATTTGAGTGATGGGTGATGAGTGATCAATTTTTTGTAACCAAACAGGGCCTTAATGTTTTACATGGGTCCGACTCAAACTTACTTATAGGACCATTTGGCTTTGTATTGCTTTTTGCTAAAAAATTTGGGTTTAAGTTTTACTTATTTTAATCCTCCAACTTTTTTACAGTATTTTCAGCGAAAAATCAATTAGTTTATTTTATTTAGGGTCCGTTTGGAAATAGCTTATTTAGTTGAAACTGAAAACTTTTTATTGAAAGTTTGCTAAAATATTCTTGTACCTTGAAAAAAAGTTGAAAATATGAGAAAAAGCGAGAAAAAGTGAAGTTTTAAAAAGCTGTATATAAAACTAAAAAAAAGTTAAAAGCTAAAAAATGAGCTTATAAGTGTAGGAATTATGCATATACACAGCGGAAAATATATTAAACGAATCTACTTTATTCACAATTGTTAACATGTGTCATATAAGTTTTAGAATTAGAGGACAAGAGAGTGTACCTTGAAGCAGTAAAATTCGAAACCAAAATTCAGAAGTTCTTTAGAAGACTTTCAATCTTCACTCCAATTCCACTAATGCTCAAGATGTGTAGTCTCTCAATCAATTATATGAGTTTGTTTTAGAGAGAATGAGAGTGTCCAACACTCACATACATCACAAATCATGCACTTGTGATTATTATGAAATTCTGTGTTTCTCTCCTATAACTGGTTATCTAATTGGGTTAACATTTTGGGCCTTTCTAATTGGGCTCTAATATGTGGCTTGGAGTGGGACCAAAAGGGAATAAATAAGACACTAGCTCTAATGGGTCTTGAGCTTTTTTGTCAACTCTTAACAAGTTCAAAGTTACCATTAATTATATTTAATACCACTATATAAATATAATTGAACTCTAGGCCTTACTAATAAATTATATCTCAAGACTTTATTATACATGCAACCCATTCATAAAATATTCATAGTAATACAAAATCATTAATGAAGATTGCCACTTTATAGATTATTATATCTTAATCCTTGAGTACCCGGTTTAATCCTTTAAGTTGTTCATCATATATCTATGAAATCCGATTTCATAAATATATACTTTAGCAATTATTTACTAAAGTAGTTAGGTCTAACATTCTGAATAACAAAACCATTAAACTTATCTCAAGGGAATATATTATATTTCCGTTAAGAGACTATGAATTCCATTTTGAGAATATATGTTCCATCAACACTAAATGTGGCTACCCAACATACTGAGGTTTTGACCATTACTTTAGATCTCACTCCTGATATATCAAAACAACCTACACTTCATGATCAAGTCTATTATTTTCTCAGGATTAAGAGTTCACGTGAATATAAGTCGTGAGATTTATTATTCTATTGACAGTCATTAAAAGAATAATAAATCTCACAGCGGTCCAGTTTAATATGTCTTAACTCTTAAAATATATCAACATATCAACTAGAAGTTGCCACTTCCATGATCAAGACAAATCATCTTAGTTGACATATTATAGTGTTCGCAGATGAAATGCTCAATTTCATCATCGACTACGAACTAAATTCTGAGTTTACAAAGAACTTGTGATTTATATATTCT
The DNA here is from genome assembly GCF_002906115.3 of Quercus suber. Taxonomy (NCBI): domain Eukaryota; kingdom Viridiplantae; phylum Streptophyta; class Magnoliopsida; order Fagales; family Fagaceae; genus Quercus; species Quercus suber. Next base: position 92,528 of record NW_027070211.1, read on the forward strand.
GTGACTTTTTACATAAATCACATACTATGCATCTCATGGACTATATGATAATATCCAAATATTCATGTTACCATTGTTTCAGATAATAATAAAACAATTTTATTAATTACAGTATTAAGTCATACATCATGTCATACATAATGTAATACATAGTATCATAAAATAGGATTTAAGGGCACTAATCCCAACAATAAGCTCATGCCAAACACACTCTTACTATTTAGCTTTTATTTACAGCACTTTAAGCAAAAAGCTAGATAAGTTGTTCCTAAACAGACACTTCATATATAAACCCTTTATTAAAATCTTGACACATTATATTTTCTTTAAATGGTAGAATATATAGTTATATACAAACATAATCACAATAAATGGTTAATTCTAGAATATATAGTGCCTTATACAAATACAATCATCATAAATGTCTATTAATAATTACGATAATTATGAAATTTCATATTTTTTAAGAGAAAAAGAAGAAGAAGAAACTTTTCAGTTTAGACAACAAATTAAAAGATTTAAAAAAAATCATATTATTTTAAATTTTCCGTTGCATTTCACGGATTATTGACTAGTGGAAGGTGAATGAGAAACACAGTCTTATTTATTTTATAAATAAACCCTTACCTCATTGGAATACTAATCAGTAATCATAATTGTGGTTTTATGACTTTTATCTTCTATGCAAATATTAAAATAGTTATCTAAAACTCTAGATATTAAATTATTATTAGATTGATCATCCGGAGAAAGTAATGGTGATGTTTCTCTAGCACTCATCGGCCTTGTCCTCTAGAGAGCACTATTTTTAAAGTGAGATTGAATTGTGCTTATTTCTTAATAGGCCTCATTCATTTATATTCTTCTTCAAAATCACTTAACCAGAAATACAAAATGGTTGCAAATTTTATTTTTGGGATTTCAAAATGTAAACTACATAATATTTTTACTCTTTAATACTCATTTTGTGAACTCCTATCCTATTTCCCGTATCTATGTTATAATGGTTGTATTTTCATTCACATTGAGAATGATTTGTATCCTATCAAGCATGACCACCTTATGTGCTTTATATAACTACTCGCAGAGATATACTTGCAGAGTACTCTAAGCAAGTAATGAAATTGGGGATTTTACTTTTTGAGTTATTATCGGAGGCCCTTGGTTTGAACCCAAACCACCTTAATGACATTGATTGCGCTGAAGGGCTTGCAGTTTTGTGCCATTACTATCCTGCTTGCCCACAACCAGATTTAACATTGGGCACAAGTAAGCATGCTGACAGTGACTTCCTCACTGTGCTTCTACAAGACCATATTGGTGGACTCCAAGTTCTGCATCAGAACAAGTGGATCGATATCCCTCCCCTGCCCGGGGCTCTAGTGGTTAACATTGGAGATCTTCTTCAAGTAAGTCTTCACATTATTTAGCTGATGGAATATTAACGTGCAAGTAATGTGGTTAGTTAAGGATAAAGTCTAATATCGAATAACAATGACAAGAATAAGTAGTTAATATAATATTGTTAGATCCACTTAATCATTGTCAATTTTCTAACAACACTTACAGATTTAGCAATACCTTTTTGTTTTAATTTTCTATTTGTCTACGGGGGATCTTGTTGCCAACTCCTAAAATAAATTGTTTTATGGAAGTGTATAGTATAATCATATTACAAATACAAATACAGTACTTATTAATGACCTGTTGGTCTAATGTGAGAGGGACGGGACTCCAGATTTGAAGCCATTCAACAAAGAGTATTGTGTTGTAGTGTAATACCAATGTTCTCAGCTCCCCAAAGTAAACTATTTCCAAGTTCCAAAGCTTCTGTTACTATCACATACCCCTTCGATCAAGAGCAAATCCATTCACTTGCACATTGGAAGGATCATTTATGTCCAAACAAATGGACTACATGAAATTATTATTAATGATATGAAAAACTATGATGCTTGTTTTTGTTGCTCCAAAATCAAGAAGGATTCTTATTGTTGTAGCTAATTTACAAAATTTTACCGTTTGGTGTTTTCAGCTTATAACAAATGACAGGTTTAAAAGCGTTGAACACAGAGTATTGGCAAACCAGGTTGGTCCAAGAGTATCTGTGGCATGTTTTTTTCACACAGGTCTTCAGCCATCCCCAAAACTTTACGGACCCATCAAGGAGTTATTGTCAGAAGACAATCCTCCAAAGTATAGGGAAACCACAGTGAAAGACTATTGTAACTACTTCACTGAAAAAGGCTTAGATGGGACTTCTGCCTTGCTGAATTTCAGGCTTTGAACTCCTATAATAAAGATGAAGAGAGTGTTAGAATGACTCTACAGCCTTTTTCACTTTCAGTTTGTGACGATGTAAGTAACACTCTTTTTAGACATATTGACTGTATCGTTGTGAAGCTTGAGTAGAAACATAAATGAATAATACTGTTTATATGCGATGTTTGAAGGCTTAATCAAAATCTGTGCCATTCTATAGCTTCTGTGTCTTGAAGCCATGACTTACCAATTTTCTGACAGTGAATTGGTGCATGTTACTAAAAGAATTTACTTTCCAAGTTGTTGTTCACTCTATTATTGGGAAATTCTAGAAAATTTAAGAAAGAAAGAAGAGAAAAAAACACACACACAAAAACAAAAAGACTTACTTGGCATGGCACTGCCTGTTAAGACTTGAATCTCAACAGCAGTGCAATTGGGCAAGAAGAATAATATCCCTCCTCCCTCCACCACTATTTTTGGAAAATTTTATTTTGGACAATTATAGTTTACGTTATACTGTTCATGTACAGTGTACACAATTGTAAACATTTATCTAGTCTATAATGTTAATTTACATCATAGTTTGTTAAAAAAAAAAAAAAGAAAAAAAAGTAAGATAATTTGTTGGTAGAGACCGGGCCAGACTATTGAGGGATGGGGGCTAAAAAAAATTAATGAAAATGTAAATTAGTATACATTTAGTATTAACAAACTCCCAACAAATGATAAGACACAAAATAACAGTTTTTATATACATCACAATACAATTATTTATTAAAGCAAACATTTGAGCACAAATCACAAGTAATCAAACAAAAAAATAAATGCTAAACTAAAATACTAATTTGTTGGTAAGATTGTTGCTAAGATTAATTATTTATGCCTGGTAATGTTTTGCTGTCTCTTTGATATAATTATAACAAAGTCAAACTAAGAGACAGCATTGCCATTGGCCCACCCTACTATATAACAGCAGTTTTCTTTAAAAAACTACCAAAGAAAAACATGTAAGTGTTTTTTTTTTCCTCCTTTTACCACAACCCCCCTAAGAAAAGCACAAACTTTGAACATTTAAAGAAGTCCACTACATTATCGTGCACTTTTGGCATGATGGTCACTTTACAAATATAAATTTTTGTAAAGTAGGGGGAGGTAGGGGAGGAGGGAAGGGCTAAGATTCAAGTCTATAGACTAAAGTTTTACATACAGTTGTACTTAGATTGGGCTGTAGTAAATTTGTATTTAAAAAAAAAAAACAACAACAACAACAACCCAAGACCACCACCATGCACACTCATAGATAGCCCAAAATCATAATCCGATTGATTTCAAAATTTGAATAACCCCTAAAGCATAACCAAAAAAAAAAAAAAAAAAAAAAAATTCCAAACGTATTTTTAAAGGATCTTTTGCCTCAGGTTCAGGTTCCACGTTGACTTCGTCCAACAGATTTGGTGGCATGGGGTGACAATTTGCTCAAACATTTTCTTCTAATGGTGTTGGTGTGGCTGCTTCTAGACTTTAGGGAAATAACAATGTTTTGCCTCTCTTCAAATGAAACACTCTCAAATGGGTATTTGGCCTTGAAATTTTGTTGGGAATTACAGTGAGACTGAGATACAAATTTGTAATTGTTATTCTTATTATTTAAAAAATTTCAAGACATTGGCCTGGTTTTATGTTGTTTGAACTTAATTATTTGGGTTATTTTTTGGTTTTAAGAGGGGCCAAAAATATGTTGGGGGCCAAATTTAAGTTTTGATGGCTCCTTAATCATTTTTAAGCATAATATATAGTTTTTTTTTTCTCCTATTGAGTTAGGGGGGCCATGGCCCTTTTAGCCCAAACATAGCTCTGTCGCTATTTGTAGCTCTAGCATTTTTTTTTTTTAATAATTTACTTTTATTTAAATGAATGGGCCCTAGTGGTTACAAAATAAATATCTTTCTCCTGTCCAAGTAATTTGCCTTGTTCTCGTAAGCAATTGGATGGCTGTGATACTTTATGGTGTCCCCATTGATAGAAATCATTTATTGGAAGATAACTAGTCTAATTTGGGCCTTAAAATACTTGCTTCATATTTAGTAATTTCTCTAGGATATATCGATCGACATCACAAAATAAATACCCAAATATATGAATTTTTACAATTTCCTTCTACTTACAAAATTAAAAGGCAAAAAGGGACTAATGAAGATAAAGCGAAACTGAGAGTGCTGAGATGAGAATAATAAAGTGAGAGAGAGTCTGAAATGATAATAGAAAAGAGTAAATGGAGAGAGAGAGAGAGAGAGAGAGAGAGAGAGTACTTGCAATTTATTGCAAGTAGAGTCACCAAGGAGAGTTGAGCTGCCAGAACCATCGAGAAGAACTCATGATGACTGTATTTCTCTTAGTGTCGTTTGAAAAGAAAAAAAGAAAAAAAGAAATTAGAGATAATTTTTTTGGAGTGGGTTGAATGAGTTATGAATATGAATAATTATAGGTTTTCAATTTTTGGTTTTGAATGTGCTCTTTGTTGAATATTTTTTTCATTTATTGTTGTTTGGCCTAATCATGTTGTTGTTTAGGCTATTTTTGCCTTTAATTGGGTTAATTTTTAGAGTTGCGTTAGGGACATAACAAATTATTACAACAATTGAGGTGTCAGTCCCTTATAGGTCAAAATAAAATAATAAATATTATATTGTGACCCACCACAAGTAAGAATAGGGGTGCAACGAAAATGTCGTGAGATTTTGTTGTGTATATAGAATTTATCTAATTTTTATTGTTGTTATTTGGGATTTTTTTTTTTTTTAAGGATTTAAGGATTTATGTTTAGGGCACCAAAATTATTTTGTTGAACAAATTATTTTTGGATTTTCAAGTCATGGTGTTCGATATTTTTAATTTTTTTTTTATTCTAAGATTAGAAATGTTAGTTGAAAAATAAGTATATAATTTTATTTTTAATCAAGCCAGGAGCACTCTAAATTACATGTAAAACCACCATTGTTCATGTTCCCTTGAACTGGGATGGTCAAAACCTTGTCGTTAAAGACCTCTTTTCTTCTTTTGGGTGGGATCACAAACTCTAGTTGCCTTTTATCTTCCTATTTCCATCTACTTGGGCATCAAGGATATTTCTCTGTAACACCATGCATCTAGAAAGGATTTGAGATTCATTTCGGAAAACTTATTTTCATTAATTTAATTTGCTTAAAAAATAAGTAAAAATATAATTTTTTTAGCTCATTTTCATTAATATATATAATTATAAGTATAAAAGATCTTATATGACCGGCACTCACATATTGCTCTACAATAAATTTACATCACACTAATTAGTAATCCGTGTAACGCACATGAATGTTTAACAAATTAAGTATAAATTTTTATTTCTTTTATTTTTTTCGCCTTAAATTTAAATTAATAATTTTAAGCTATTTTTTTGGAGAATCTATTAAAAAATGTTTAATATTATAATAATTGTATTTGAATATGAAATGGATCAATATTATTATTATAATGTGTGTGATGGTTTTAATCTGCTAAAAAATAATGGCAATTAGAGTGGAAAAAAGTAGAGAGATAGTAGGTTTATGATCAGGATTTTCTAGGTCTCTTTCGCACTTCAATAATATCTAGGAATTTAGGGTTTGAAAATCACGGGGTATCGGAGAAAATGTAACTGATTTTCATATGAGCGAAAGAGTGGTGAAGTGAGAGGCGAACTCACTGTCCCAATTGATTTTCAAATTCTTGTTTTGCACTTTTGCTTCTCAATTCACTTGACAACAACATTTCTGTAGGAGTCAAATCATGTAGGCGTGAACCTCCTGCATTATGGCCTCACCAACCCGTACAAAATAAACCAACATTATTACAAGAATACAATGAAAGTTTACAATATTTAAATTTGTCATAGATTAATTAGCCAAAAACTAAAGCTCCTAAATTATTATTGTGTGATTTTTGGGGGCTTAATTAGAATCTAAGCCATTTTGTATGGTTGTAAATGAGCCAAGCCAAGGATTAAAAGTTCAAGCTTTGTTCATTTAATTTTATTTCGAACACAAGCCAAGTTCAAGTTCATCACCACAGAAGATCACATGTTTAAATTTGGTTCATTTTTTGGTCGAATAAGTACGAGCTTGTTCATGGGCTACTTGATTAACTTATTATTTTCACATATATAGTAAAATCATGACTACAATTTTTTACCATTTCACAAATTTAATAGCTTTTATGACAAATGAACCATTTATGTTATAAAAAAAAAAAAAATAATTTGATATCATATAAACATATTTACAAACATATACATTACAATCTCAAGTCTCTATAAGTATATTTGTAGACAAGTATATACATATAAAAATATAATATTACATATAATTAAATCAAGTTTCTTGTTCACAAACTGCTTATGAACACATTATTATATTTGAGCTTGGTTCATTTAATTGTTGAGTCTAAACTTAGACTTAAGCGTGACTTTGTTTGCTAAAAAAAATAAACATAAACAAGTATTTCCCGTGCTGAGCTAGAGCGGTTCATAAACAACTTAATTCATTTATAGCTCTACCTTTTTGTAACCTCTTACTTCTCTTGAAGCCATGAATTATCATTTTTTTTTAATGGTGAATTGGTGCATATTACTAAAAAAAATTTACTTTCCATGTTGTTCTACCCTATTATTGGGAAGTTCTAGAAAATTAAAAGAAGGGGTAAAAAAAACATACATACACAAAGACCTACATGGCGTGGCACTGGTCGTTAAGACTTGGATCTTAATAGTAGTGCAATCGGGCAAGAAGAATATCCCTCCTGTCTCCACCACAATCTTTGGAAATTTTATTGCGGGTATGCAACCACGTTATGTGTTTCATTTTTGCTTTTATACTGAATTTTTACAACCTTTTTTTAAGATTTTGAACATAATAAAAAGTGTATGTAACGAATTTAATATATTTAGTCTCGTATATTATGATGTTTATAAATAATATTTTATGACTTTATTAGCTTGTTATGCTATTTTTGCAAACATATTAATTATGTGGCCGAAAATGAAACATCTATTAAGTGGAGAAGTCTAAATTCAAGTTCCACTAGGTACTCTAAAAAAAAAAAATCATAAAATTTTAAACATTTTTTAGATAATAGATTGCGGTGAAAAGCAAGTTAATTAGTTGAAGCATAAAACGCTAAGAATTATTATTATTATTTTTTGCAAAAAAAAAAAAAAAAAGCTAAGAATTACCATTGAGAAATTGGTATTTTATGTTAATGATATTAGGGTTGGGAACGTGATTTGAGGAACCAAAAAAAAGAGAGTCAAAGTCATATATGGCAGTAACATGTGATAGTGTCAAGTCCAAAACTTGTGTTGTAAAAGGTATATGGGGGCTCTTCTCATTTTCGTTTTTATGCTGTATTTTTATAACGTTTTTTAAGATTTTGAACAGAATAAAAAGCGCAAGTAATGAATTTAATATATTGTCTCGTATATTACTACTAATTATGATGTTTATTAATCATATTTTATGGCTTATTTATTTATTTATTTATTTTTAATCTTTGTGCTGTTTTTGTAAACATATTCATTATGTGGCTGAAAGTGAAACATCTATCAATTGAAGAACTTGAGTCTTTATACTCAAGTTACATGAGATACTTGAAAAAAAAAAAAGTCATAAAAGTTTATACATTTTTAAGATCATAGATTTCTGTTAGATTTAACGGTGAAAAACAAGTTTTTATTTTTTATTTTTTAGAAAGCAGTAATACTTATTAGAATACACAAACATGAAAGTAATATATAGAATTTTTTAAAAAGACTTATAATACATTACATAATTAGAGTACCATTATAAAATGACATAACCTTTATAGTAGTAGCTTGAGGTTATAAGAACTGAAACTTTAACACATACAACCGATGTGGGATAAACATTTTAGTGAAAAGCAAGTTAATTAGTTGAAGCATAACTAATTAGAGTTTTTAAAACAGATTTATAATACATTACATAATCAGAGTACCATTATAAAGGGTCTAACCTTTATAATAGTAGTCTGGGGTTATAAGGTTTGAAACTCTAACACACACAACCGATATTGGATAAAAATTCCGGTGAAAAGCAAGTTAATTAGTTGAAGCATAACTAATTATGATGTTTATTAATCATATTTTATGGCTTTTTTTTTACTCGTTATGCCATTTTGTAAACATATTCATTATGTGGCTAAAAATGAAACATCTATCAAGTGAAGAACTCGAATCTCTAAATTCAAGTTCCATGAGGTACTTGAAAAAAAAAAAATCGTAGGAGTTTATACATTTTTTAGATCATAAATTTCCTTTAAATTTAACGGTGAAAAGCAATTTAATTAGTTGAAGCTTAAAATGCTAAGAATTATTATTAAGAAAATTACAAAAGTTTGATAAAAATTATAAAATACAAAAAGAATTATTATTGAGACAAGTACAAAGGTTTGATAAAAATATTACTATTGAGAAAATTACAAAAGTTTGATAAAAATTATAAAATACAAAAAGAATTATTATTGAGAAAATTACAAAGGTTTGATAAAAATTATAAAATTAAGAAAGCGCTAGAAGGAGGGTTTGAACCTCCGACCTTGTGGTTAACAGCCACACGCTCTAACCAACTGAGCTATTCCAGCTTTGTTGCCACCGAATTAGTCCATATTAATTATTACTGCATTGGTCTTACCCTCCATCCCAATCCAAGACGATGGGCCCAAATGGAATCAGCTAGGTGAGATACGTTGGAGAAGTTAGAACGATACGTGGTTGTGTAATTGACTGTCATCACAAGACTTACGCTGGTCCTTCTGGGTAAACAGAGCAGCTAACTAGATAGTCTCTTTGTAATTCTTTTGTAAGGTTGATGGATCCTTTTTATAGGGCCATCGAATTTTGTTTATGCTGTTTTTTTAGCACCAGCAGTCTGCCTTAGTTGTATCCTGTTCTTATAAGAGCGTTAGCTTCTACGGATGTAAAATAGTGTCTATTTTACATTTCTAAACATTACTTTATCTATTTTATCAACTCATTTCTATTTTTAGATTCAACCCATTAAAATAATACTAGCCTCATCCCACGTGCTTCGCACGTGCGATGAGGTTTTTTTTTTTTAGTGGTCCTATTTTGTAGAAAACAAAAACTATTTTTATTTTATTTTATTATATATATATATATAATTTTTATTTTGAAAATCTAATTTATAAGTGAATAAATTAATTTGAAAATTAATAAGAGAGTTTTCCTATTTTTTAGGCAATATTTTAGTGGGAGTTAGAGTTGCATTTTTACCGGATTGTCTTTTAGTTTTGTCTTTATTTAAACATAGGAGTGTGGGGACATTTTTGAACTAAAAAAATGAGGAATTCAAACAAAAGAAGATAGATTTTTATTTTGAAAATATAATTTATAAGTGAATAAATTAATTTGAAAATTAATAGGAGAGTTGTCATATTTTTTAGGTAATGTTTTAGTGGGAGTTAGAGTTGCATTTTTACTGCATTGTTCTTTAGTTTTGTCTCGACTTAAACATAGGGGTATGGGGGCATTTTTGAACTAAAAAATGAAGAATCCAAACAGGTGAAGCCCCTTAAATAACAGTATAGATAAATCAACTATCAAATAATAATATAATATACAGTTCACACTTCTCTCTTCTTCTCTCTCCATCAAACCCACGGCCAGCAATCATCACCACTAGCAGCAACCCACCAAAGCCATCACCACCACTACCATTGAAAACCACATAATTTTTTTTTTCCCATACCCACAGAACCACAAACAACCATCGAGATCCACACCCATTTCCACTGCCAAACTCACCATTGAATCACTAGCCACCACTGCCAATTAAACACCACGACCTAAGACCGATCTTTAAAACCCAAAACATCGATCAAACCCAAGGTCCATGACCCACGCGAGCCACGCCAATTTGCCACCACCAAACCCGGCCACCGATTTAACTCCACCACCAAAACGCCACCATTGAACTAGCAATCATCGATTCGAAGAGAGGGAGACCGAGAAGGGGATAAAAGAATAGAGAGAGAAGAGACAGAGATGGAGAAGTGAGACATAGATGAGTGAGAGAGAGCAAAAAAGGGAAAAAGTAATAATGAGATGAGGGAGAGTTAGAGGAGAGAGAAAAAGGAGTTAATAAAATAATAATATTTTTTATACAACATGTGAATAGTGAGGTTGCATATATGCAACCTCATTGTAGCAAATGGGAAAGAAATTTGGGTTTGGCAACTGGGATGGAGCTTGTTTTTAAGGAATTAGGATGTAAAATAGCAACTTGGGGTGTTTACACCCCTAATAAGTTTGTGCTCACTTAATAAAATCTTTCAGATTATCAAAAAGACATTCACGTGTGGTCACTAGATTCCTTATGTTCTCTTTCTTTTTTTTTTTTTTTTTTTTTTTTTTTTTTTTTTTGTGGCTATTAATCTCACATTAACTAAGACATCGTTATTAGAGTATTTTTTTAGGATTAATTACCATTTTGGTAGCTTTTAACATATATGTAAAAATGTTGCTAATGGTTTACATGTGTCTTAGTCCTCACCACTTTAATATTGTGCCAAAAGCCAACGAGCGCTTGGCTGAGTGGGTAAGGCTCGGACGCTTCGTGCAACACACCTAGGTTCGAGTCTCGTTGCCCGCAGGCTTTCGTTGGTGGGTAAACTTAGTGGTGAGATGTACTCACAAAATGTGAGATGACTCCCACACAGAGGGTACAAAACGGGTACTAACTACGGACTCCCTGACCGAGACCACTGGCTCCCTACCCGGGGGTGTAATATGACCATAAAGACCCCCATTTTAGCTTCTAAATAATAATAATAATAATAATAATAATATTGTGCCAAAATATTTCATAGTTTTAAATGATAAATTGAGAAAATTGGTGTGGCTAATAGTGAAGACAAAAATTTATTTTTTATGCTACCTAAACTTCTAAATGGGCTACCATATGTTATTATTCTTCTTAAAATATTAGCATCAGCTGTGCTATGCCGGTCAAAACGTTTCTCTATTGCTAAGAAAGTCAGAGCTTTGACTTCTTTTTCTTTTAGGTAGTAAAATTGTTGTCCCTTCTCTTAGAAGGTTTCTTTGTCCTCTCGGAATAACGAGTTTTATTCCTTGGGTTTATTGGTTGTTTTTACAGTGTCTCTAGGAAATAGGAGTGTATTCTCTTCCTTTTCAACATTTTTTTTTTTTTTTGGATGGGAAGACATATCTTCTTTTATTACTCAAAATTTGAGACATTTACATCCTGAGAACAGGCGGACTCAATGAGGTTGGGAGTTTCCTCCAACCAAACTTGAAAGTCGCCAATCTGTTTCGCAAATTGCGCTAAAATATGGGCAGGCCTATTGCCTTGCCTTTTTACATGAGAGAAACTGAAAAAACTGAAATATTGAACTAAAGACAAAATACTAGAAATAATGGTTTCAATGGAAGATGGAGGTTCTGAAGTGCCCTAGAGAGACCTATAGAGAATCAGAGAATCTGTCTCAATAGTCACCTCCTTGAATCCCATTTCCCAAGCAAAAATTGCTACTGCCTCCATAGTCTTTGCTTCAATCTCCAATGCTGCCAAGGGTGCTGGGAATCTTCTACTCATGGCTGCCATGACTCTGCCTTCTGCGTCCCTCACCAACATACCCATTCCTGATGCTTTCAGCCCTGTGAACACGGCTCCATCTATATTCAACTTTTACTTAGGATTCTCGGGTGGGAGCCATTTGATTGCTTCAGAGAGATTAATAGAGCTTACCACCTCATTTGCAGATCGGTACTCCTCAGCCAGCGCCATAGCACCATGTATAATTGCTCTACCTTGTTTTCTTATGCCACTATGCCTAAATGCATTTCTATTTTTCCAGATTTCCCAACACACAGTCACGGTTTTCTCCAACAAATCATAATTTGTGGGCCTTTGCCTAATAATCTGCCATATCACATTAATGAAGTTCCACCTTTTCTCAATTTGGAAGGGGAAGACTAATTTTCAGTTGCTCTACCTCAGTAGCCTTATCATAAAACCAGAATAAATGGCTGTAGTTTTCTATCTCTTTTCCACAGGTCTCATAGAGATCATCAGCTATGACATGTCTCCTTTTCAGATTTTCTTTGGTTGATAAGATGCCTCGGCAAGCCTTCCAAGCAAAGCTTCTGATTTTTTTTGGAGTCTTCATACCCCATATGGACCTCTAGATTTGTTTCATCATTGTACCGTCAGAGCACTCCCCTTCATTGCCGTTGACAAGGCCCTCCATTAGACTCTTATAGGCGCATTTAACTATAAATTTGCCCTTAGGATTGCCAGCCCATATGCATCAATCCGGAGGTAGGTGCAAGCTCAAAGGTATTCCAAGTACCAAATCTGCCTCCTCTTCACCTAGCATTTGTCTGACCAGTTGCTCATTCCACTCTTTTTTCTCCAAAACAATTAGTGCATTGACTTTAGCATCATTAGGCAGGATGTGGTTCATGGGAGACAAGATTTTTTGAGATGCTGGTAAAGGTAACCATTTGTCCGACCATAAAAGTATGCTATCTCCATTCCCTACACGCCACTTCATACCTTTCTTCACAACTTCCTAGGCTGACATGATACTTCTCCATGCATAGGATGGGTTTCGGCCTAGTGAGGCTTGGGCAAGATTGTAGTCTGGAAAATACTTTGCCTTAAATACCCTATAGAACAGAGAGTCAGGATGGGTTTGTAACCGCCAGCCTTGTTTGGCTAGGAGGGCTCTATTAAAGGTTTTGAGGTCACGAAAACCATTCCTCCCTTTTCCTTAGGAAGACACATCTTGTCCCAGCTCAACCAAACCATTTTCCTTTCCTCCTTTTTCTGCCCCCACCAGAATTGACTCACCATGCTTGTAAGCTCATCACATATCGAGTTAGGAATTTTAAAGTAGCTCATTGTGTAGGTTGGCACCGCTTGAGCAACTACTTTAATAAGGACTTCCTTTCTAGCGGGTGAGAGATGCTTCTCCTTCCAACCGGAAAATTTTTTCGCCATCTTCTCCTTTAATTGGGCAAAGGAGTTGGTTTTTGATCTGCCTATTAGGGAAGGAAGACCAAGGTAAGTCTCGTGCTGTTTGATCACCTGTGCCCCAAACAAAGTCTTGATAGCTTCCTACACCTCTTTGGCTATGTTCTGGCCGAAGTACAAAGAGGTTTTTTGCTTATTTAGCTGCTGCCTCGATGAATCCTCATATACTTTTAGGATTCTCATAATCTCAGCACTTTCTTCATGGGTGGCTCGGCCAAAGATAAGGCTGTCATCGGCGAAAAATAAATGGGAGAGCTTTGGGCCACTTCTGCTTGCCACAATCCCTCTTAACCTTCACCTCTGGACTACTTGGTGGAACATGACAGAAAGTCCTTCTGCACAAAATAGAAAGAGATACGGCGATAGTGGTTCTCCTTGGCGAAGACCTCTTAAAGGTGTGATATGGCCTTGTGGAATGCCATTGATGCAAACAACATAGGTGATAGAACTAACATGTTGCATGATGAGTGCTACCCACCTTTCTGAAAAGCCCAACTTAAGCATAATTTAATGAAGGCAGCTCCATTCAACCCGGTCATATAATTTGCTCATATCTAACTTAAGTGCCATCTCCCCTATTTTCCCATTTCTTTTTTGACTGATGTGGTGCATGGTTTTTGATGCAATCGGGACATTATCAGTGATTAGTCGTTCCACCACAAACGCACTTTGATTTTCACAAACTAGTTTTGGCAAAATCTGCTTGAGTCTGTTTGCAATGGTCTTAGATGCAATCTTGTACGCCATGTTGCAAAGACTAATAGGGCGGAAATCTGTCACTAGTTTCGGGTCTTTGACTTTTGGAATCAGCACTATATGTGTCTCATTGAAGTTTTGAGGAATTAAACTGCAATTTAGAAAATCCAATACAGATTTAGAGACAACAGAGCTTACCGTGGGCCAGTAGTGCTGGTAAAAGATTGGAGGCATTCCATCCGGGCCGGGTGTTGTGGTTGGGAATATCTGCTTCAATACCCTCTCTACCTCACTGACTTAGAATTCTCTCAACAGTAAGCTATTCATTAGGCCCGTAAGTTTGCAGTGGACAGCAGTGAGAAGCTCATCACTTACCACCGGGTTCGAGGTAGTGAAAAGAGAGTCAAAGTACTCCACAAATATCCTGCCAATTACTTCCCCATCCTCCTACCATTCTTCATTTAAGTCTTGGATTCTATCAATGGTGTTTCGTTGAAGCTTGCTGGAAGCTTTAGTGTGGAAAAAGGAGGTGTTTTTACCACCTGACTTTAGCCAAGAAATTCAAGACCGTTGGTGCCACATGAGTTCCTCGGCATCTAATAGTTTGTTTAGCTCACTCCGAGTGCGGTGGATTTCCTCTAATATCAATGGGCTACCCTTCTGACATTCTAACATCTCCAATTTTTTCTGTAATGAAGCTATTTTTTTTCCCACATGGCCAGAACCACTTTTATTCCAGGCACTCAATGAAAGAAGACATTCTTCAAGGCAATGGTAAAGGGATGAACCTAAATCGCTACACATACCTTTGAGCGAAGCAGTAGTTACAACATCAGCACATGACTCCTCTTTAAGCCATATTGTCTTGAAGCGGAAGGGTTTAGGACCACGTTTTCTTCGAGACGTCGATGGGCTGTCTTTCAGCAAGAGCATACAATGATTTGAAGAGGAGTTGGCTTTGTGATATAGACGCCTCTTTGGGAATCTAGCAGCCTAACCTTCAGAAACCAATGCTCTATCCAAGCGTTCCCTCACCCATCCTCTGTTTCCTAGGCACCTACTCCAAGTAAAATCCTGACTAATGTAGCCTAAACCACGCAACTGACATGAATTTATCACCTCACAAAAGTTAGCCATTTGTCGCACTGGCCGCAAGCTTCCACCTTCTTTCTCTCCACTGTGCATGAGTTCATTGAAATCTCTAGCACATACCCACGACAAACTGTTACTACTAGATAATCTCTTTAGCAATACCCATGACTCTTCCCTTCTACTAGTTTTCGGGTTACCATAGAAACTCGTGAACCTCCAATTCTGAGACCCATCATTTTGGTTGATGATCGCATCAATGTGACTCTTTGAGTAAGATTAGATCGAAACAGACAATTCTTTCTTCCATAATAGCGCTAAACCCCCACTCCTCCGTATACTAGGCACCACAAAACCTTGGGACCTCTTCAAACCCTTCTTTATTGAATCAAACTTTGCAACAACAAGTTTAGTTTCCATTAAAAAAATTAAAATGGGATCTTTAGAAGACACTACCTTCTCAAGGGCACACATTGATCCCGGCGGGGTTGCTTAGCAACCTCCGCTGCTCCCAAGTGTTTTGCCATCAATTGACCCATTGTCAAAACTTGCACCTCCATCTTGCTCCTTTTTTCATTGAAAATGTTCTGCTGAATTTCTTTGAGCGGCACCACATCTTTCCTTTTGGCACCGACTGCCTTCTCTCCACTAACTCGGTCTTTACCTTCCACCGATTCTCTTGGTATGCATTTCCAAGTATCCATTGTTTCAGCGCATCTACCCCCATTTGTTTTGATCACCGTCGAATCCCCTATTATGTTTTCTTTACCCAGAGTGTTGTTATGTGAGAGCTGATTGTCCGAAATGCACCTTACACCTTCAAGTATAAAGGTGTTTAAAGATCCATAGGTAGAGGTCTGGGCTAAAACCCGTGCCTCCTTATGCTTCACAACTGTCTCTCGTGGGCTCAAGGTCTCTTTTTGTAAAACCGGGGAGTTAATGGGCCCATCAACTTTATTAGTTACCCCACCCCTCCTCTTAAGGACCGTATGGGCCTTCATCATTTTTTCCGAGCCCAAATTTAAACTCTGCTTCATTTGTGGCCCACCATGGCTAACTGACACCCTTTTATTATAGACCACGTGATTTTCCTTCCCCTTATTTTCCTCCTTAAGGATATCAAATTCCTTAATTTCTTGGTCTATTTCACGTAATTGCTCCAAGAATAACGCTGCACGAGATCTTGGCGGTGAAGTATCCTCCATTTCCAAATCCACAACTTGGTGAGGATTCGTTCCCTATGGATCGGTTTCGCCGCTATAGCTCTTTGCTGCCATTGTTGGCCGAGATTTAAAGACTATCCGAGGCTGCTCATTGACTTTTCCACTACTTTTTCCTCCCCTGTTACTCTCGCTAGGCTTTTGCTTATCAACCTCCGTAACCATGGGTCGTTGGAGATGCTCGGAGTCAGCTCGTAGCCACGGACCGAACTGCTTGTCTTTTGAGCCAAGGGATTCCTTACTATTTATCCAGAGAGGGCTGTCTCGGTCATCGTGGTCTATCCTTCTGCACCAGTAGCAGAAAATGGGAAGGCGCTCGTATCGGAAGTCTACCCATCCTGTTTTCGACCCTCCCATCCTTATGGTTCTTCCTCGACTCAACGGTTGAGATATGTCAAGCTTCATTCAGACTCTGAGATACTTCCCCATGCTAAAACCTTTTTCCCCCACATCAACCTTCTTCACCTCGCCTAAGGGCCCTGCTATCTTCTCTGCGACTTCTCTAGTCTGCATTCTCATGGGTAGCTCGTGAATCTAGACCCAAAAGGGTGCCCTGTCAAAGCTCATAGTGGAGACCGAGTCTCCAATTTTGAATTTTTGTAAAACTACTAAATACTTGTCGAAGGACCATGGACTCGACCAAAGTACTCTTTCCATGTCCTCCTCATTCTGAAACAAAAAGAGCACTATATTGTCACTAGCATCCTGAACCTCAAAGTTCTCTGATGTCTTCCAAATGGGTTTTAGTGCTTTAACCACCGCTTCGAAGTTTATTCGTCTCTTTGTTAAAAACTTTCCTGCTAAAATCCATCCCTCCATCGCTTCCTGAAAGTCAAGATCTACCTCATCCCCCTCGTGTTCTGAGTGTTTAAGTTTCTCACATCATCTTGATAAGTCCTCCATGAGGCTCAGTCAGACAATGGAGAAAGGAGAAAACTAGTTTTCTACCTATACAGGAGAATCTTTTCTTGTCAACGACAAGCGCCTTTTTTCACCTCTAGGGTTTCAGTGGAAACCTAGAGAGAAAACCCCAAGTCTAAACCTTCAACATTTTTTTTTCTTTTCTTTCTTTTCTTTCCTCTCTTGACTTTGTCTCACCATGGAAGATCTGATAAAATATTGGAATCGTCTCTCACTCTTTGATAGAGAAGGTCTAGGTTTTTTTCTCTACAAAAACTTAGTTCCAAAGAATTTCTTATTGTTGCAAAGTTTCTGACAAAGTAGGGTGCTCAGTATTGATGCTATTGCCAAGACTTTGAACCCACTTTGGTGTTGTCATAATGGTTTCTGAGTTCAGAATCTTGGTGATCATAAGTTTCTTTTGTCTTTGAAAGTAAAGATGATATGGATATAGTTATGAACAGCGAGTCTTGGAGTTTTGACAAACGTCTAGTGATTATACAAAAATAAAATAGCAATACTCCCCTTGCTAACTTAGAGTTTGATAGGGTGAATTTTTGGGTCCAGTTACATGATATTCCCATACGATATATGAATAAAGATGTGGCAGAAGGTATTTGTGAAGTTCTTGGTCATGTTAGTTAGCTAACTAATAATTTTGTGATTGAGGGTGGAAATTTCACCCATGCCCGTGTATTTTTGAATGCCTCTCTCCCCCTTTGTCGTAGGCGTGTGGTTTCTTTTGGGGGATGATCATCAACTATGGGTGTCTTTCAATACAAATGTTTGCCAAACATCTGTTACTAGTGTGGTTGTCTTGATCACGTTGACAAAGACTGCGATATTTGCATTGAAAACGAAGGTACTCTATCAACTGATCTCCAATAGTTTGGTCCCACTATTTGTGCCTCGGCTATTATGGCTTCTCGCAAACAAGTGGTCTCCATGTCGGGGTACTATAAAACTAAGGTTGGCTCTTCAAAGGCTTTTTTTGGTGGAACTAGTAGGCACACGGCAATGGAACAAGATTCTAGTCCCCTCCACCCACGGTGGTGTCACTCGAGAAGGAAACTGTAACTTTAGGAAAAGGATGTCAATCTATGTTATACGGACATGGACAAGGACACGGAGATATGAAAATTTTTAAAAAATAAAGACACAACACGATGGGGACACGGTGGTTAAATAATTAATTAAATTTTATATTTAGGCATATTTTTTAGTATTTTTAGACAAAATATGTTTATGTATAGAATTTAAATTATGTAAGAACTACAAATAAGTAAGCTAACACCCAAAGTAGTACAATAATACACATAAAATGTTTAGAGTACAAACCAAAAGCTTAAATAGGCTACATTCAAATACTAATACTAATACTAAAAATAATAGTCAAAATAATAATATAAATTATTTTCTTTTGGACCAATGGCATATCAATGACATCATGGCATTGACATATGGTACTCAATAGTTAAAATTTGAAATTGAAAGTTTGAAAGTAACTTTCACGTGGGGTTGGCAGAAGACACATAAAACAAAGAGGAAATATAAAAAAGTATTAGAAAAGTTAAAATGAACTAGACTAGAAGATAGAAGGCATCTAGGTGAGAGAGCAAAGAAAAAGAAAACTAAAAAGAAGCAGAAGAAGAAGAAGAAGAAGAAGAAGCAGAAGAAGAAGAAGAAGAAGAAAAAAGAGAGAGGAGGTCACTGATTGGAAGGGACAGGACACAGCGTCGACGTCTATGGAACTCGCCGATTGGCCCGATTTAGCTCTGACGAGGGATAGAGGGTAGCGGGCAGAGGTCAGAGAGAGGGTGGGTTGAGAACTTGAGATGTGGGTTTTAACTTAGACTTCTCAGACTCTAAGAATTTTTGTTTTAGGGTATATAACAAAATCAATGGTATTGGTAAGTCCATCTGTCAAAATCTGTGATTTTTTTTTTCACTGCTACCGTGTTGGAGCTGTGTCGGAAAAAAAAGAAAAAAAAGAAAAAAAAAGACACTCGCCGGACACCGGAATCCGGCGAGTCGTACCCATTCCGGTGTCCGACACCGACATAACGCCAAAAATGGCGTGTTTGTGCAACCTAGATGTTAATGCTGATTCAATTGGAAATTCAAAAAATTCCAATATTTTTGCATCACATTCAATTCCTATGTCCTTAGGTCAAGGGTGCTAGGATGATTTGCTTTCCAAAATAGATGAAATTGACCATGACTTGTGCCATTTTGATAAACTTGTTGGCAATATTGTAGGAGAGAAATCAGCTTTTGTTTTGGAATCAAATATTACCTTTGACCTGGACACGGAAAATTATTAGGTACACCCGGAGTACTGTAAATGCGTACTCCCCCCTCTCACATGAATGGTGGGTCCCACCATGAATTTAATTAGTGGGACCCACCATTCATGTGAGAGGAGGGAGTACGCAATTATGGTACTCCGGGAGTACACAATAATTTCATTGTGGACACTTATGCTGAGGTGGATCCTAACTCGTGTTAGCCCTCACCCTCTACTCCCAAGCCCGATATTAATCCTCCACATCCTTCTTATGTGGTTTGCGATATCATAAACTCTAATGTTCTCCCAAGTCTTCTACCCATAAAAGCTTCTTCCACATGGAAATGCCAAAATCACTTAGGTAATCTTCCTAAGCCTTCTAAGGATAATATTCTTTGTGTTAAGCAGCCTTCGGGGTCTATTGTTGATCATTATGAGTTACCAAACAAGAAAAGCTAGGTTTCCTACAATGATAAGGAAATTTCATGCTCACTGGCAGAAATAAATTCACCTAGCACCAAAATTTCCAAGACCGTGTCACTATTTGGGAGAGACTTGACAAGGCTGTAGGCACATTTGAGTGTCTGTCAAAATTTCCTTCTATAAAGGTTTGTCGTTTGGAGTGTGGTACGTTGGATCATAAACCAATCAATATTCATCATTTGGGAATTTTGGAGAGAAAACAAAGGCCATGGAGATTTGA
This sequence comes from Quercus suber, assembly GCF_002906115.3. Taxonomy (NCBI): domain Eukaryota; kingdom Viridiplantae; phylum Streptophyta; class Magnoliopsida; order Fagales; family Fagaceae; genus Quercus; species Quercus suber. The sequence continues at coordinate 112,793 of NW_027070211.1, forward strand.
ACAAATGTGGTTAAAGGATGAGGGATGTCATGATGTGGTGAAGGGTACATGGAGAAGGGCTGTTCGTGGCTCTCCTATGGCAATGGTTGAAGGTAAAATAAATATGTGTCAATTAAAATTGAAGTGGTGGAGTAAGCAACACTTTGGTAACATTACTCGAGCTCTTTTGGAAAAGAAATCCCTTCTGAAAAAGGCTGAAGTGGCAGCATGTGGGAATGGTTTTTATGGGGAGGTTGTTGGTCTAAAATTAAAAATTAATGAACTTCTGATGCAAGAGGAAAGAATGTGGCATTAGTGGGCAAAATCTCATTAGATTACTTTGGGAGATAAGAACACCAAATTTTTTCATAGTAGGGCTTTTCAAAGTTACAGGAGAAATAAAATATGTGGTCTTCGAAATAGTATGGGCAAGATATGTATGGGGGATGACAATGTTGTTGCTTTGCTGGTGAAATATTACCAAGAATCATTTTCTCCTTCGACTCTAGGAGACATGGAATCAACTCTGCAGTAGGTGCCCCATGTGGTTACTGATAATATGAACTCCATTCTCATTGGAAATTTCTCAAAGCAAGAAGTAGACTTTGCTCTTAAACAAATGGCGCCTTTAAAAGCCCCTGGACCTGACGGTATGCTTTCTCTTTTTTTCCAACACTACTAGAAAGTCATTGGAAAGGATGTCTCACAAGCAATATTATCTTGTCTAAACATGGGTATGATTCCTCCTGATCTTAACCATACTTTTCTTACTTTGATCCGGAAGATAAAAAGCTCAGAATTGGTTACAGAGTTCAAACCCATAGCTCTTTGTAACATTATTTATAAGCTTATTTCAAAGGTGTTAGCAAACAGGCTTAAGAAAATTCTTCCTCATATTATTTTAGAGTCCCAAAGTGCTTTTCAAGCAGATAAAGCTATCTTTTACAATAATCTTATGGCTTTTGAGACTCTCCATCACAAGAAAATTATGAAGTCTGGTAAATCTAAGTTTGTTACTTTAAAATTGGACATGAACAAAGGTTATTACGAGTTGAATGGAGTTTCTTGCTAAAGCTGATGGAAAAAAATGGGCTTTCACAACGGATTGGCTTAATTTACGAATGTATTGGCACTGTTTCATACTTTATTGTGGTGAATGGGAAACCTCAAGGGAACATTAAACCAACCAGGGGTATTTGTTAGGGAGATCCTCTATTGCCTTATCTATTTCTTCTTTGTTTAGAAGGCTTAACTGGTCTTTTGAAACAAATTGAAATCAATAACAAAATCAGAGGTGTGTTTCTGTGCAAAAATGGGCCAAGAATCTCACATCTTTTTTTTTTTTTTTTTTTTTTTTTTTCCTGCGAATGATAGTTTGTTATTTTACAAGACACATGCAATTGAGTGATATTCAAACTATCCTGGATATTCTTAAGACATATAAAAGAGCTTCAAGGAAACAAATAAACAAGGAGAAGACAACTTTGTTTTTTAGCAAAGCTGTTTCATTGGAGCTAAAAAATGAAATAAAAAATTAACTTGAAGTTCCGGAAATAAAGGAGTGTGGGAAGTATTTGGGGCTACCTGTTGTGGTGGGAAAAAAAATAAAAGAGCTAGACTTGATTACATTAAAGAAAGGGTATGGAATAAATTACAAGAGTGGAAGGAGAAGCTTTTATCTCAAGCGGGTAAAGAGGTTCTACTAAAACCTGTCATTCAATCAATTCCTACATTCACTATGAGTTGTTTTAGTTTGTTAGTCGGGTTGTGTAAAGATATTAAGTGGATGATTAGAAAATTTTGGTGGGGATAGCTAGGGGATTGAAGAAAAATTCATTGGAGTTGGTGGGAAATCTTATGCCAACCAAAAGCTTATGGGGTTTTAAAGACCTATGTAAGTTTAGTGACACAATGTTGGCTAAGCAAGCGTGACAGTTGGTTTATGATTCTGATTCACTCTTCTATAAGGTTTTTAAGGCAAAATAATTTCCAAATTGTTCTATTTTTGAAACTAAGCAATCATTGAGTTCTTATGCTTGAAAGAGTATTTTGAAGTTGAGGAAAGTCATCTCTATGGGGGCCTAGATGGAGTGTGGGAGATGGTAGATCAATTCGGAATTTTTTTTTTTTTGACGGTTGGATTCTAGGAAATTTCGGTAGAAAGGTTATTTCACTTACTATTTCTCTACATAGAAATTCCACTGTTTCAGATCTTATTGATTTAGATTCAAAGTGGTGGAAGTCATAACTCTTAGATTCACTCTTCCTCCCTTCTGAAGCTCAAGAAATTAAGGCGATTCCCCTCAGTTCTACTGCACTAGAAGATTTCTTATTTTGGCCGGACAGCAAGGATGGAAATTATATAATAAATCGGGCTATCAACTATTATGTTCAAAAGATAATATGATCAAGGTTTTCAGACTTTGACCAAACTGGGAGGTCGAACCGTGAAAACTAGAAACCGGGATGAAAACCGGTTTTTTAAGCATAAAGAACATGATTTTTTGTTAATTCCATGAACCCCTAAAACTAGGGTTGGATTGCATGAACTGGTTAGAACCATGCAGTCCAATGCTTTAGCAATTTTTTTTTTTTTTTAAACAACTTAACGCAATTTTATTCTACTTAATTAAATTATCCATCTCTTACAAGGAATAAAAAAAATTATAATTATAATCCTTCAAAGATATTCAACTTTACTTCAAAAATTAATCATAAATTTTAATGTTTTCATGGTTATTATTTTATTTTATTAACTTTCTTATTTAATTATTAAATATATAATTGAAAATCATTAAATTTTCCTCACATATATAGATATATTGTCAATTTTGCTAGTTTTATAAATTTAATATCTATATTTAGGCTTTAATTATGTAAGGTTGAATTTAATCAACCATTATGTTGGCTTTATTCCGTGCCAAATTTGCTTGTAATTCAACACTTAGAAACCATGTATTTAGGTGAGAATCTTGTAAGAGTAGTGTGTGAGAGAGTGTGAAGAAATGCTCAAGATTGTTTAGTGAAGCAGGGACTCACGACTGGACCTCACGGGTAGCTTGCGACTGGCAAGCCGCTAGATGATGAACACGAGTGAAGCATGCAAAGAAACTGAACCGTCATGCCAGTTGTTACACTACAGGACAAAAAGTCCAGACTGGCCATTCAGTTATCTCGCAGCTTGAACTCGCGACTCAGTCAAGTTGCCAGCCAGCTCTGTTTTGGAAAAATGACTCTTCGCATTCCAAACACCCACCACTATATATTGTCCCTTATACCCACGAAATGTAGAGAGCTTCTAGAAAGAACTTTAAAAGAGAAACCCTAGAGAAAAATAATATTGATTCATCCATAATCTTTACATAGAGACTCTTCAAATTCCTCTACTCTCACCCTCTCCATTGTTACATCTTTGAGAGGTTCTTACCCAAGTACTTTTCTCACCATACCCACATTTGTGAGAAGGCTATTTGGTGCTTTGGGAAGTAGTTAGGAAGGGACCAATGGTTATTGGTTGATGCTATGAGCTATAGCGGAATCCGATAAGCTAGAAAAGACAAAGGTTCAGCGTAATCTCTTTGGAGTAAGAAGCTTGGAGGGCTTAGGTACACTGGGTAGATTAGGTTTGGAGGGTTTATTGCTGTTCATGTATTCCAACTTCATTTTCTAATGGATTATTGACCGCTTGAAGGACGGTGGAGAGGTTTTACGCTGAGGGCTTCAATTTCCTCTTCGATAACACATCGTTGTATTGTTCTTGTGTTTACATCTTTCTTTCCTTAATCTTTGTGATGCGAATCTCAATCGATACGCTTTGAGACCCAACAAAAATTTTGGAATACTTGCCCAAGAAAGCTAAAAATTCAGTTTTTTTGATAGAAACCTTGACCCAACATTTACAATCGAAATGCGAACCAAAGGTATAAGTAATAGACCTTGACCCAATGATTATAATCGAATCACTAACCAAAGGCATAAAGTTTGAACGCCACAAGGAAGAATCTCTGATAAGTTCACAGTTTTTGAAGAACCAAAAGAAGAGCAAAGCCTCACCTTTTCTGATTTTTATTCAATCATTTCTCTTATTACAATGAGTGCATGCTATTTATAAGGCATGATTGAAAATAGAAAAATATAAAAAAAAACGTACTGAATAATAAAGCCCTAAATAAAAGCTGATTTGGTCTTAAATTAGGAGATCCAAAATAGGAAAAATAGCTAAAAACGTTCTAAATAATAAAAGCCTAAAATTAAGGTAGACCTGGTCCAAAACTAGATGCTTCAGACTAGGAAAAATATCTATTAACTGACATGGAGTTGGAAAATCAATCAGTCATTAATCCACGCCATAAATCACGCCCAATTAAGCTAGATTAGCTCTCAATAGCTTGGATTAAATTTATTACGCCTTTATCTTCCTTTGGGCCAAGCTTGGAATGTCCTCCGTTAGAATCAACCCAAATCTCTTAAATCAGCCCATTAAGTGCTTCTTTGATCTTCTTGGACCTTGCTTTAGTAATAGGCCCAACTGGAACATGTAATGGATCCTTGAATGCTTGTTGATTCTCATCACTTTGCCATTTAATTTTTGCTGTGGATGTGATTTTATTTGGTTTAGATTGTTTATCAATTCTGTTATAAGCTTATGTTCATTTTCCGCATGTACATTGTTTGATATTAAGCTTGAATTGGTAAATTGTAAATTGTGGGTCAAAACATTCATAGTGTTTTACACGCTATTTGAACATTCAAATTAATTATTAAATTAATTAAGACGTTATCATGGTTCGACCTCGATTTAACCTCAAAAATTTTAAACATCTCCCTTTTACAATTCAATAAACGGTACGGGTTTGAAAACCTTGAATATGATAGCAACTTCGAGGTCAAATTCTGACGAGAAGAAGATTTTTTGGATAGGTTTGTGGAAATTAAATGTTCCAGGAAAATTTCGTCACTTCATGTGGAAAGCTTGCTCGGATTCTCTACCTACAAAGCAAAATGTAAAAAAAGGGATAATTTTAAAGGAAGATGTCTGTCAGCTTTGCCAACATGACTTTCAACAGTCAGAAACAACTCTCCATGTGCTGTGAAAGCCTCCTCTGGAAATTATGCAAACTTGGTAAATTTAATTAAAACCCAACTTCATCTTCTGGACCTTTTCTTTGTTATTTTCTGGCTTTTGTGGAATCAGAGAAATAAAATCCAGGTTGGTGATTCAGGCCCTCCAATGGTTAGTATCATTCTTAAGGCGGAATTTTTTCTAGCTTTGCATAAGAAAAACAGTGATACTTGGGTGAAAAAAATTCAAAGGGTCAAAACAATTTGTAAACCATCAGATGAAAATTGCTATAAAACAAATTTTGATGCTGCTTTGTTTGAGAAGGAATGGAAAGCTGGTATGAAGTTGTGGTTCATAATCACAGAGGTGAAGTTATGGTCTCTCTCTCTGAAAAATACAAAAACCCTCCTCAGTGGTCACTTTGGAAATGTTGGCAGCAAGAAGAGCAGTCCTATTTGCTCAAGAACTTGGTATTGGTAAATCTATTTTTAAAGGCGACTCGGAGATTGTCATTAATGCCTTACAGAGAGGCGATATGCTTAACTCTGCTTTTGATCACTTGATTAAAGACACTATGTCCTTTGTAAACTCATTTCAGAGTTGGTCTTTCGCCCATACTTATAGGCAAGGAAATGGGGTTGCTCATGCCTTAGACAGAAGAGCTAATTTTTCTTTTCCTTTTTTAGTCTGGATAGAGAATGCTTCTTCGGATATTAATAATCTTGTAATAGCTGATTTCCTAGACTACTTGCAAAAAAATGATCATCATGTTTCTTAAAAAAAAAAAAAAAAAAAAAATATATTAATAATCTTGTAATAGCTGATTTCCTAGACTACTTGCAAAAAAATGATCATCATGTTTCTTAAAAAAAAAAAAAAAAAAAAAAGCTGTGCTATGCCAAATGTCATTTTAATATATCAAAATCTACTTTTTTTTATATTATATATATTGTATGGACATAAATTGAATCCCACGCCCAAGAGGTAAAAGGATCTAGTCTTAAAGAGCTCAATACAATGAATTTGTAGAGAGTAAGTTGGAAGACTAGACTCTAATGAGTTAAAAAACAATTATAATTGGCCCAAATGATAAGAAAGCAAAGATAGACTGATTTTATTTAAAGAAAATCGTCTTTGGCACAATCTGAGGAGATCAGTTATTGTATATATCTCTTGAATGTGATTACAAACATAGTTCTTATTCCTACAATACTTTTCTCTTTTTTCCCCTCCTTTTCCTTCAGGGTCTTCTTTCTGTTTTATACTATCTTCATTCCTTCATCTTTGCCCTCCACGTGTAGAGTAAATTGCTGGTGTTGATTCTTGTCCCATCAGCGCATTCCTGAAGTCTCTAATAGTAGCTGTGAAGTCTCTAGTAGTAGCTGTAAGGCTGAAAAATTATTGTTTAGGTATCACTTCCTCATTAATGTAGCCAGAGAGTTAGCTACAGAGCATTCAATGTAGTGGTAAGAGTTTTCTCTTAAATATTTTAAGACTTCCCTCTGTCCTACACTTCTGTGATGCTTATCCTTATCAATAGAATCTCCTAGAACGTTGCCTTGGATGGCAGACCATACCTCCAGACCTCGGCTTTGCTCAGCCAAGGAGGCATTCTTCCTCGGACACCTTATTGGACTCTGAAGACCAAAACTCACCTCCTCACTCACTAACACGGACTCCTATGACAGTGTTTACCCGTTCTCGAACTACTTCATGTCCTCGGATTGGGCCCTCGACCTAATATATACATATAGATATATACCACTGGGCCTATCACCCCTACAAATATTTTGATATAGTAATTAACATTACATTATACATCAAATCTTCTGTTTTTCCTAACAAGACAATAAAATAATATATATAACACATTAAGATAACCTTAAAAAAAACTCCTACAATAAAAAAAAGAATAAAAAATTTATCTTTTTTTACTGTACCCTTGTACTTTAGATTCATGCTAAAATTTTAGAATTTGACATGTCTGAGAACATGAGCATTAAGTGTGGAAAATGCCAAATATTTGGCATTTGGCACACCAAACACCATAAAGCCTCTTACACAAGGCGTTCTAAATGCCAAAATGTTTGGCATACATAAACTATGCAATCTCAAATTTGAAAGTGTACAGATGAAAATGCTATAAATTTATTTATTTATTTGTATTTTTATTCACTTCTCTTGCACAACGTTCTCTCTCTCTCTCTCTCTCTCTCTCTCTCTCTCTCTCATATTCTAATGGTCTCACCCTCTCTAGTCACCACCAATCTCTCCAGCCACTGCCAATCTCACCCAAGGCCATTGTTGCCAAGCCTTCACCGATCTCCTTAGCCCTTGTCGATCGCGCCCTGAGGCCGGGCTAGCCTAGCCTTCACCGATCTCACCCACAAGATCGTCACACTGTCCACCTCGTTAGTCTTCTGATCTTGTTGCTTCAGATCCCCTACCTTTGAACCTCCCCCACCTTCAGACCTTCCCCACCGTTGGACCTCTTACCTTTAGACCTCCCCCACCTTCGAACCTCCCACCTTCAGCCAAATGTTATTGTGGTAGTGTTGGTGGTGGGTTTATTGGTTGTTGATGAGGGATTATTTTTTTAGTTGTGGGTTGCTTTTTGATTGGCTGTGGTAGGCTGATTTTGGTGGGTTTTAGTAGTTGAGGGCTGATTTATGGCGGTAGTGGGGTTACAATTTGGTTGTGGTAGTCGAGTGGTAGTGACAATGGTGGGTTGTGGATTTTGTATTTATTTATGTATTTTATATTGTAGGAGTTTTTTAAAGATTATTTTAATGAATTGTATGGAAAAATAAAATATTTAAGGTGAAACTATAATATTGGTCCTTCAAGTTTACCCTGTGTGCACCACTGGTCCCTCAAGTTTAAAGCAAGCACAATTACTTCATCAAGTTTTAAAACTGAGTTGTATTGGTTCTTTTACTAACTGCTGTTAATGGTGTTACTTATGTGGCTAACGGAAAAATAATTTGGCATTTTTTTTTAATGATGTGGCATGTTTTTAATTAAAAAATTACAAACTAAATATACACATGAGAAACAATATTCACAACCTGGTACTAAATTAAAAAAATTATTTCCTACCAATGGTAAAAACCCACCCATGAGAGAGAAGGGGAGAGAGAGAAGAAACCAAGCACTGACCTACCGCCAGTGGAGACCCATGCCTTAGCCGCCTTCGGCAATCCATGAAGCCCAAAACCAAAATTAAAAAACTCTATAATTTCTTTTTCCCCAGTTTATTTTTCTGATTTTTGGTGAAATTGCAAATAGAACGTGACATGGATTTTGAAGGGACAGAAAGGAGGGAAGAAGAAAGCGTAAGTGAAACTCTAAATTTTGTTTACTTTCTTTATGTAGAAATTGTTAATACCCGGATATCAAATTAAGTACAACGCATAAATGAGAATTGAATGAACACAATTTAAGTCAAAATAAGGAAGATCAATGGTACCTCGGCAAAACAATCCACGAAAGCCCTGCACAAGAATATTTTAGCGAAAGAAATCTTGGTCACAGGCTTAAGATCTACCATTGGGCTGCAAAGGCTATATGGTATATAGACTAAAAGAAAAGCTAGAAAGCAAAGAATTGGTAATGGAGTGGCAAACATTGAAAAAAAGAAAATGTGCAGCATCAATCAGAAAAATAAATTGGGGAAAAAAAATATAGAGATTTTTTTTTTTTTTTTTTTTTTGGGCTTGGGCTTGGGCTGTTGCTGGTGGTGGCTAGGGCATGGGTCTCCACCGGGCGGTGGGTTAGTGGTTGGTTTCTTTCCACTCTTCTCTTCTCTCTCTCGTGGGTGGGTTTTTACAATTGGTAGAAAATAATTTTTTTTTTTTTTTTTAAATTTGGTACCAGGTTGTGAATATTGTTTTTCACGTGTAAATTTAGTTTGTAATTTTTTGATAAAAAACATGCAACATCATTTAAAAAAAAAAAAAAAAGTCAAGTTATTGTTCTGTTAGCCATGTAAGTAACACCATTAATCATAATTAATAAAAGAATTAATACAACTTAGTTTAAAACTTGAGGGACTAATGGTGCTCGCTTCAAATTTGAGGGACTAATTGTGCACATAGAGTAAAATTAAGGGACCAACCAGGGATGGACCCACAGTAGGGTAGAGGGGGCCTCCCCCTCCCCCGTGCAAAATAATAATATATGTAGGCCTTAATTACCCCCCCCCCCCCCCCACATTTAAAAAAAAANTGTGAACTTTTCACTAATGGTAGTTATTTAGGTATTCATGGGTGGGATTATCATTGGGGATACAAGCAATTAGCATTCTTCTTCCTAAATGCTAATTTAATTTGTATATCTTTCTGCTGGCATTTGTGGACAGCAACAAATGGTTCTGTAATACGTTATTAAGTGGATACATTAACACTTATTGTTATTGACACTGACACACACAATGACACTAATGATATTATATGCTACATGATAGTATTTTGAGAGTTGAACTCTTATTGAGGCAATTTCAAAATATTTTCGCATGGTGAATGAAATGAAATTTTTTTTGGATAGTTTGTCATGTGTGAAACTGTGAAATTGTTTGGATTGTGAAATTGTTTTGATAGTTTGCTATGTAAAAAATTTGCACAAATTGTTTATGTGTGATTGTGTGAATGAACAGGTTGAACAGATTGTTTAATATACGCAGTTTGAACCATTTGCGCAGATTGTTTAATATGTTCAAACTGTTCAAACAATAAACTGTGAAACTGTTTGAATAGTTTGAACATATTAAACAGATTTTTTGAATAGATTGAACAGGTTTTTGAACAGATTTTATGTGTGAACAGGTTGTACAAATTTTTTTATGAAGTTTATGTGAAATTTGGACAAATTTTGTTGTTGTTTTTTAAGCAGATTGAACAGATTTTGTTGTTGTTTTTTGAACATATTGAACAGATTTTTTGTGAACAAGTTGAATAGAATTTTTTATGAAGTTTTTGTGAAATTTTGTTGCTATTTTTTGATCAGATTGAATAGATTTTGCTGCTGTTTTTTGAATAGATTGAACAAATTTTGTGTAAATAAGTTGAACAGTTTTTTTATAAAGTTTCTGTTGAACAGTTTTTTTTTTTTTTTTTTATAGGTTGAACATATTTTTTTTATTAAAAAAAAATAGAATTTTTAATGTTTCAAACCGACCAAACCGATTAAATTGAGTCGACCAAACTACATCGCTATAGGTTGGAAAACCGACCCTAATCGGTATGCTTTGGTTTTAATTATAAGAAATTTGATCCCTATCTGTTCGGTAACAAATTTGAGAAAAAAACCTAGCCAACCGAACTGCGCACACCCTTACTCACATGGACCATCTTGATAAGTGAGAATCTTGTGATCCAATTGTGTTACTCGATTTTTCTATAAAGGAGAACCTGAGGTTGAATCTCATTTCCCTAATTTATTGTAAGGAAAAAAAAAAAAAACAATATGTTTGGATCTCTATGCCCATAACTCGGCCGATAACAATGTGATATAACCAATCATACTTAAATAACCTTGAATCCAAGCCCTGGAAGAGCCTTTAATTATCCGTCCCCCTCCTGCCAGCAAAAGTGATTTCAATAGAAAGAAGGCAAAATTGTTGGTTCCATCCCTAAAGTTTGCATGCATTTTGTTTTTTGTCCTTAATTTTTTTTTTAATTGCTTACAATAGTTTAAGGGGAAAAAAAGAGAGAGACATTTTTCTAAGTTTAAGAACAAAAAGTGTAATAATGTAACTATTTAGGGACACAAAAGCGAACTTTTCAAAGTTTTGAAAGAAAGTGAAATTATACAAATTTTAGGGATGTAAACAATATTTAGGCAAGAAAGGGAAAAGAAAAGGTTATCTTGGGTCCTTGAATTTTAATTGGGCCAATCCGAACTTGAGTTATAAAATGGGGCAGAACTCTTGCTAGTAATTTGGGCTATAAATAAACTTGGGCCGAAAGGTTGGTTTTTGTTAGATTCACTCTTATAAGAGTGAATCTAACAAAAACTAACCTTATAAGAGTGAATTTAACAAAAACCTAACAAAAACCAACCTTTCGGCCCAAGTTTATTTCATGGGCCATTCATTACTTGATAAAAGGCCCTGCATCCTTTTTTTCTTTTTTTGGAATAAGAAGATGTTTAGAACAAAGTTCCAAAACAAAGTACAACAGATGTTACAAGGAAAATTCCAAAACAAAGTACAAAAGATATTACAAGGCATCAAGTTGCAAATAAACAACTAATTATCAAACACAGTAAACAATATTTTTCAGCTCACATTAACATTTGATTTTCAATAGATTCTTAACTTTATTTTTTTATTTTTTAAAAGAGAGAATAGATTCTTAACTTTTCTGACACCCTTGAACTTTTTTTTTTCCCGACACCCTTGAACTTGCTTTAAGGTTCTCATGAGTCTAAATTTGGCTAAAAAAAGATGATGAAAATTTGACTCAAACATATGGCGTCTCCGTGTGTTTAAACTAAGAAATTGAGTCCAACCGGCAAAGAAGTTAATGCTCCCCACTAAGTCATTCTTGGGTATTAAAATCACACCCTGTTAGTTACTATAAACCCATAATAATTAATTAACATTATGCAACATACTAAGGGAAATGTTAGTTAATGCCCTGGAGGTATTGATTTAGAAGCTATTTTTAGAAATATTTATTAGAAAAATGATAAAATAATAAACGTTATTGATAGTTTTTTTATATTTTTTATGAAAGTGGTGTCAAAACTTTCATATTATGATTTATTAACAATTGCCCTAAGGGTATCCGTTAACATGATCCATAATTTAAACATCATCAACTAAAATATTTCATCCAAAAAAAAAAAAAATGATCAACTAAAATATATTAGAGAAATGTTTAGGTGTTAATGATTGATCGATTTACACTTATATGTAGATGGTTTAACTTTTTCATCTAGATCTATGTAATGTAACGTAGTCATATATTTTTTCTTTTTACCATTCCCTTGGATTGGTTATCTCATTTTTGCTTTTCGTGAAAAAATGCCAAGTAAAGTGGAGGGTTTTTTTTTCCTAACAAGTAAATGAGTCAACTATTCAATCAAATAATATTGTGTATGTTTCTTATCTCTCCTTGAGAAGCCACTGTCATGCTAAGAATAGCTAGGATTTCTAGAAGATTTTGATTTTGTATGAAACAACGTTTTCGTCGATACTATCTCTAAAACTTGTAAGATCGCGACAGATCCTAAAAAGAATAAATGAAAAAAGCAGCATCCCCCAACCACGCCCCCCC